>NC_069503.1:233746288-233933788 GCF_027579735.1 Bombina bombina | reverse complement strand
TAACAAGCCTGTCCCTTTAACGCAACATGCAGATTTTTTTCTTATAGTAGCTAATGACAGTATATATATTTGTATGTAAAGTTTAATGAGACATCTGATTGGCTGAGGTTTCATTTTAAGGACTTCACTGTGAATTGTTTGTGATCTCTGCTGACGCACATGTGCACGTGCTTGAAACGCATCAGTTGCAGAGCTGCTGTCTCCCCACACTGTTCGTGAGATACAGCTCAAGATTAAATAAACCTGCTATTCACAATTATTGTAACCGGTTCCATCCTTTTTTCTTACTGGTTAATTAAGGGGACACTGAAGTCAAAATTAAAGTTTCATGATTAAGATAAAGCATGCAATTTAAAACAACTTTGCAATATACTTCCATTATCAAAACTTGTACATTATTTTTATATGCACACTTTCTGAGGCTCAAGCGTCTACTGAGCATGTGCAAAGTGGAGTTTATATACATATATGCATTTTATGATTGGGTGATGGTTCTCACTTTGAAATAACTTTGACATTTGCCAGAAAATATTCTACTGCTCATTTCAAATTAAAAGTGTTATTGCATTGTCTTTTGTGCATTTGTTCAATTCCACTGTATTTAGTGGTCTTTTAATAATGTTGCATTGAACTATATGACTTTTCAGAATATTACTACTACATATGTTAGATATTATATAGTTATATATGTATACATAGTTTTCCATCTGAATAAAAGGATTGTTGTTAATGTTCACATATTCCAAATGCTAATAATAGGCCAGTGGCTGAAAACATGTAAGTAAATTGGAACAGTATTAAATCATGGTTTGTTAAAACATGTATAGTTTTATTATAACATAGTCAAATACAGCCTAGTTAATAATACACAAATAAAAAGCACACATAATGCAATAATGGCAGACATGCTTTCACAACAGATGCCTCAAATCTGTCAAAGAGCAAAGAGTGATGCAGAATGTATGTCATGAGAACTTCCAGGGAGTCACAAACATTCATATACACATGAAATGACCACAAACCATTTGCACATTGATAGAGTGTAATAGTTTGCAGTTGCTTTAAACCACCTCTTGAGTCTCGATCTTAGAGTACCCTGAGCACCACATGGGTTCTGTCTATTGGTCCCAGGACATTGAGCATTCCTTCACCTGCTTAAAAGTCAATCTTGAAACTACACTATTACTCAGGGGTAAATGGAAAGAAAATAAACCTCTGGTGGGGTAGATGGCCCAGTACCTTAATAAGGATGAATTGAGCCTTTCTGCTGATGAGGCCAAACATTCTTGCCAAACCTGCCCCGTTGTCCTGATATATTGTCTTGGTATCATCATTTAGCAGTGTGTACAATGTAAGGAGACTTGTGCCATCTGGTGCCTTTCCATTATTTCCACATCCCTCAATCTCTGAAGAAAAAGCTTTTAACACAGCATTTGCGGTTCTCTGGTCTTATGGGTTTCTTGCAATTTACTGATCCAGGTGTCTCACCCATTATCACCCAGCAGTGCTGAGGTAATGGTTTGCTTTTGATTTTTCATGAGATTTCATAGAACTTACTAAAACTCAATAGGAAAATAACATGACTGTGCCTGCACATGACAGCTTGTCCTGGGACAAGCATCCTAACTGGCTGCTTAAAGTCTCTTTACAGTGGGATGTCAATAATTAGGAAATTTGAGGTAAAATATCTTCCTTTTTAACATAGATGTTCAGCTGATATTTTGTAGTCAGCTTTTTACAGATATGCAGCATTACTTCCATGTGCTTCAACATTTGGTTATCATGTCCCTTTAAGGGAAGCAAAAGTCACAGTACATTGCCACTTTAATTTCAAATGTCCCTTTAAAAGATCACTAATGACCACTATAAAATCAAATAAAGCAAGTAAATCTGAACCAGCTTTTTCAGTTCTTCACTAGTCACTAAAATGTTATTATGAAAGTATTTGCTGGTAACTTCCATACATAATATTACATGACAAGCACTTCCCCATGCGAAGGAAAGACGTTATAGCTGCCCCTGTTTAAAGAACACTTAGGCATTGTAACATGGTCACTAATTTATGGAAAGTACAGAGCAAGTCATAAAGTAAAAACAACCTGAACTGACATTATAGACTTTAATTGGTGCAACTTATTTACCAGCCAAGTTGCTGCAACTACTTCATCACTTTGTCATTTAAAGGGCAAATTATTCCATGTCACAGCTTTTCCAGTTTAGATGCTTACTTAAGTACTGAAAAGAAAAGAGCCAAGCCACAATTTTTTTTCTCTATAAACATTAAGAAATAAACATTTTTCAATTACAACGTGCCTAACAAAATGTTGCAATAAACCTTATGAAATGTTAAGTTAAAAAATTCAAATAAATCATATTACACTATAAATGGGATTAATTAACAATTAATAACACATATTATAGTCAAATTAAATACAAATAAGCTAAATACTATTTTTTTAATTAATGTTTTGCTGATTTATGTTTATTTCAATTGAAAAGTTAAAGGAACATGAAGCCCATTTTATTTTCTTTCAAATTTCAGATAGAGCATATCATTTTAAATAACTTTCCAATTTACTTCTATTATCAATTTAGCTTCATTCTCGTATCCTGCCTATTTTCTATATGCGACGCACACTGACTGATCCTCGAGCCGGGCATTGAGATCACAGTGAAGACAGCGCGGCGGTTTGTTTGCAGCCAAGTCCTGTGAACATCAGAGGAAGTATTGCTGGACAATACCATAGGTAATCATTTGCGGATCACTGAGACAGACTTTGAGGACCCTACCCTGGGATTGCATGGTTGTTCTAAACTTATGCCTCATGTTTTGAGTGTGAGTGTTTTTAATTTTACAAATTAAATCTGTGTCTTTTAACTGCACTTGCAGTTGCGCTCTTATCTTTGGCATGTCTATCATTTTATATTACCATCTCAAAGTGTTTAATGTCGCTTTAATTAGGCAGATGTCATGGAAATATCGAAATGTTTAAATGATATAACAGTCAATGTCAATACTGAAGGAATTAGCAGGCATATTGTATTTTCAAGTTGGGCAATTTTGAACAGGAATTCTGACTGATTGGAATCAAGACCCACATGACTCAAAGACATTGCAAACAAGTGCTGCCTTTCTAGGAAGTAGTTATGGCATTAACCTGTAATTATTGTCATTTTAATTAGGGTTTTTCTTACCATAGGTGGCACAATTGGAAAACTTCTACAAATAACTTTGAAACTGTATTCTATATTTGAAGAAATTATATTTTAGAACAATTATGTAAGATATCAAATTCTGTAGTTCTTATAGCTGGATTCGTTGACAGAATACTTTTTATGGTTTAGTAGGGCACAGAATGCTTGAAAAACGTTTTTTTCTGACTAAATTGTGTTTTTGAGAGAGAGGGTATGTTGAGAAATAGGTTATCCTGCATTGTTAACAGAAAAGTAGGTAGTATACCTTTAAACAAATACACCCCATCTCTTCCCTCACATTTTCCTCACAATTTACATAATTAACTTATTCTCTCATCTCTCTCTCTACATGTTGCAGGCATATAGCAAACTCCATTTCTTGATTTAATTCACCCTTGTTCTATGTGATTTCAACCTCCCTGTTGACAATACCCCAGGGATGGAGCAAAAACACTTTTCCAGCTTACTTCCACTTATGTTCTGTCACAATGTACCGACTCTCCCACTCACAAAGATAGACATCACCTTGATCTGATTTTCAGCTATCGATGCACTCTCTTACAATTCCCAAACTATACTTTCCTCTTTCTAACCACCATCTCCTAAATTGCAGCATCACATCACTCTTCCCATAACTAACTTCCACATTAAATTCCACCAAAGCATTAAGTCATTAGATCCAAAACATCTCTCAAACTCTCTCAAACCTTTGCTCTCTTCAGTCTCCTTCATCTTGAAAAGAATAAATCCAGCAACCAAAACTCAAGAATTGGTGATCTGATAGCTTAGGGATCACTGCATCAAGTCCTAGCTCAGCACATGAAAGTGTGTCCATACAACAAAACTACTTTTTAATATCCTGAACAATTGGTAGAGGCAAACACCTATGCAGATATTCCTATACAGCTGAGTGACATTGGAGAAAGTCTTGCTGTTCTGCTGACTTCTTGCGCTCCTACTATTCTGTCCATTAAGGGCTAGATTACAAGTGGAGCGTGCCCGAAAATGGGCAAATTTGCTTGTTTGCGGGCACGCAGTAAATAACCAGCCATTACAGGTGTTGTTGGTTTAGCGTGTGAGCGTTGTGTTAGAGTTTTTTCTTTTATGCTCTCTATTGAAATCTATGGGGAGAAAAAGTGAGCGCGGTAGCGCTATCCAAGGTCCTTAAGTTATCATGTGTCGGATTTCGCTTGAAAGATTACATCTAGCAGTGGTTATGCTCAAGTGGGAGTGCTAAATCTCGCTCCACTTGTAATCTAGTATTAATAAATGATTGATGTAAGGGCCAGCAATTCAGGCATTAAATGCTGAACAGGCTTAATACATTTCTTTCACTTCGGCTTCTGAACAGTGCAGTTGTGTGTGCCTCTGTCAGCTGTGTGTGCTGTTTTATTTGTTGGAAAAAAAACCTTTGTGTACAGGATCAGATATTTTCTTTTATGCAGTGTACCAGGGGACCAGGGATTTATTATTTTTCTTTACTAGTTTAGGGATTACAAGTGGTTCGCTATTTAGCGCTTTAGCTCAAACGTAAACTTCACAATAAGTAAACTTTTTGGGTGCTTCGGGAGACGTGCAGCAGCAGGAGGCAGATATCATTTTTTCATCCCTTACCAACAACTACAGCAGCACAACACAGATGAGTGGAGCAGCTGCGTTTTAGTTAGAGGCAGTAGGCTGGTTGGTGGGACCCCCTCAAGAAAAGGGAGTACAAGTTCCTCAGACAAGGTAAAGGCTTATCTTTCTGAACCTCCTTTTCTCCCTACAGCAGACCCTCTGAGCGATTGGGATGACAAGAGGAATGTGTGACTTGCCCTGGCTACAGTAGCTCAGGAGCTCCTCTCTTGTCTCCCAACCACTGTGCAAAGTAAGTAAGTGTTTTCATTCACTGCCAATATATTGAACTCTCAGTGTTCAGAATTGTCTGTCAGATGAGCGTATAGGGACATGGGAGACTACAGCATGTACCCTGCAGTTCAGTCCTTCTACTAACCCCCCAGTGCCCCTGGTAAGCAAATTGCTTAATACTGCCAGAGAATACCTCACTTCTGTATAAATATCCTTTAGTGGACATGAAGGGGAATACTGCATTATTTCTACAGGAGTTTACCTCCATGCTAGAGGAATATCAGAGAGAACATCTAAAAGAACTAGCGTCTGCTCTAACTCATGTGCTCTGGGCTTTTCCTGAACATGAGCTTTTTCATGTCCCTTTTTAAAGCTCATTTAAAAAACAAACTGCTACTGTAAGATCTGACGGGCCTAAAAAATGCCTTATGGAAAATATTAAAGGGGCTGTACCATGATAAACTCTGGTAGTTTATTTAGGACTGTAATTTATTTACTAAACAAAAGACGAGTCACATGTACTGCAATCTATGGATAAATAAATTAAATGTTTTACTCACTTTAGAATTTATATTTTGTGCTCTGTAATTGTATTTTATAACATGTAAAATTGGCAGTGAGTTGTTTGTGGTCATGTCTAAAGTTTCAATAAGCCCTTTATCTATAAAGATCTCACTGATTTATCTTGCAAAGGCTATGCGTGCAAGTATTAGACAAGAAAAAATGTCTAACATAGAAAACATTGCTTAGGACACTAGAGGTCAATGCAAATGTATTTTTAGCACCATTGCTAACAATCCACTTGATCATATTTCCTCCCTTTTGACTACCATTACACTGATCCTTAAATATTTCTTAAATCTTTTGCTAAAACAGGCGAATTGTCATTGCAATTAAACATGTGTATCCTTACCCTACCAGTAAACATTATGGGCCAGATAACAAGTGAGGCGCAAATGTTTTTGCGCAAGCGATATTGGGTTTTGCGATTGTTTGGGTGCATGTTAAATTGCGCTCATATTACGAGTTGAAAGTAAACACAATTAAGTGAGTGCAATCGCGATTCACACTAGAACGATTACCACATCCTCAGAGCTGTGGTTAACTGTTTTGCGAAAACAAAAAACACATAAAAAATATGTTACAAAGTACAGTCACACTCATAATAACTCCATCTGATAAAAAAATATTCAAAAAAAATATTGCACACAAAAGTTATAAGGGGATATGAGATCTCAGGTGTTAGGAAAAAAAAGTGGGCAAAGGACCTGAGAAACACACACAGACTGACATGCACACATAATAATAATATACACACCTAAACACTTACACAAATGCACACACATATACTGGTACAACATCACATATACACACTGACACAAGCACACACACATACTAACATACACACCTAAACACTTACACAAATGCACACACATATACTGGTACAACATCACATATACACACTGACACAAGCACACACACATACTAACATACACACCTAAACACTTACACAAATGCACACACATATACTGGTACAACATCACATATACACACTGACACAAGCACACACACATACTAACATACACACCTAAACACTTACACAAATGCACACACATATACTGGTACAACATCACATATACACACTGACACAAGCACACACACATACTAACATACACACCTAAACACTTACACAAATGCACACACATATACTGGTACAACATCACATATACACACTGACACAAGCACACACACATACTAATATACACACCTAAACACTTACACAAATGCACACACATGTACTGGTACAACATCACATATACACACTGACACAAGCACACACACATAATAACATACACACCTAAACACTTACACAAATGCACACACATATACTGGTACAACATCACATATACACACTGACACAAGCACACACACATACTAACATACACACCTAAACACTTACACAAATGCACACACATATACTGGTACAACATCACATATACACACTGACACAAGCACACACACATACTAACATACACACCTAAACACTTACACAAATGCACACACATATACTGGTACAACATCACATATACACACTGACACAAGCACACACACATACTAACATACACACCTAAACACTTACACAAATGCACACACATATACTGGTACAACATCACATATACACACTGACACAAGCACACACACATACTAACATACACACCTAAACACTTACACAAATGCACACACATATACTGGTACAACATCACATATACACACTGAAACAAGCACACACACATACTAACATACACACCTAAACACTTACACAAATGCACACACATATACTGGTACAACATCACATATACACACTGACACAAGCACACACACATACTAACATACACACCTAAACACTTACACAAATGCACACACATGTACTGGTACAACATCACATATACACACTGACACAAGCACACACACATAATAACATACACATCTAAACACTTACACAAATGCACACACATATACTGGTACAACATCACATATACACACTGACACAAGCACACACACATACTAACATACACACCTAAACACTTACACAAATGCACACACATATACTGGTACAACATCACATATACACACTGACACAAGCACACACACATACTAACATACACACCTAAACACTTACACAAATGCACACACATATACTGGTACAACATCACATATACACACTGACACAAGCACACGCACATACTAACATACACACCTAAACACTTACACAAATGCACACACATATACTGGTACAACATCACATATACACACTGACACAAGCACACACACATACTAACATACACACCTAAACACTTACACAAATGCACACACATATACTGGTACAACATCACATATACACACTGAAACAAGCACACACACATACTAACACAAATACACTTGCTAATTAAAGGGACACTGTACCCAATTTTTTTCTTTTGTAATTCAGAAAGAGCATGCAATTTTAAGCAACTTTCTAATTTACTCCTATTATCAATTTTTCTTCGTTCTCTTGCTATCATTATTTGAAAAAGAAGGCATCTAAGCTTTTTTTGATTCAGTACTCTGGACAGCACTTTTTTTATTGGTGGATGAATTTATCCACCAATCAGCAAGGACAACCCAGGTTGTTCACCAAAAATGGGCCGGCATCTAAACTTACATTCTTGCATTTCAAATAAAGATACCAAGAGAATGAAGAAAATTTGATAATAAGAGTAAATTAGAAAGTTGCTTAAAATTTCATGCTCAATCTGAATCACGAAAGAAAAATTTTGGGTACAGTGTCCCTTTAACACCTCAAAAAACCCTACAGTGCTTATTTTTTCATACAGTAATTACTAGATGTAATTCCTTCATTCACTAAAGACAAAGGTCTCAGTTATATTCTAATTATATTATACACCTAATATTATTATTATTATTATTATTATTATTATTATTATACACTCTAAACTATAGCTAGCAGGTAGGCCCTTTTACCCATTTACAATGTATGTATTTGTATTTTTTAATATTATATCAGAGTGCTGCAGAATACACTAGTGCTTTATAAATAAAACACATTAGTATAAAAATAAAGATATGTGCTAGCTTATTTCTCAATATCCTTTTGCCATGACATAGTTAATTTGGTGACCATTTGAAACATTTATTGAAAGACAACAAAATCAGTAAGTGCATAGACATGGGGGTTCACTTACCTAAAATGCCTGTGGTTTGTGTCTCAATATCTCTTTGATTTAGACAGAAAAAATCTAAATTGTAGAGAAGAATTTGCTGTTTTTAATTACATTTTAGGTTGTGGTAATAAATGCAAGTGGTGTTTAGAGCTATAGAGATTATCTGGTTTAGCTGTTGATCATGTAATCTACAGTTTCATACTTTTATTTAAAAACTGAGAGTATTTGTTTTGAGTTAGGTGTTAAAATGTATATACTTTTACAGCTGGAACCTGTGAGCAAATATACATTAGGAAGTAATCAACAATACATGTATTGAAAATCAAGTTAAGCCGAATACTTTATTTAAACTTTCCACCCCCTTCACCACATTCCTCAACTATGAAACCCAAGAAGTAACCACAAGTACATACCACTTATTGAGTAGCTTGATTAAAACCATTTATGCTATAAGTCACAACATAAAACACAAGGTTTTTGTCAAGATACACACTGCTGGCAGAAACTGTTTTTCTGCTAATGCCTTTAAAAAAAAATGAAATTAGATAGCTTGTCTATTTTTGCCAGTGTTATAATTATACTGTTTTAGTAGTGAGCCAGATGTTTGGGCCAAGGGTAATTTAGAAATACTAGATTTGAATCATTCACTTTCTTTTTAATGCTCATCTTTATTAAGTTTCATTATCATCTCACAACCTATAATCTTCCTTTCCTTCTTTGCCATGGAATTTGGAATGTTGTAGCATGTTAAGTGGAACTTGCATCCTGTATCCTTATCTATATTTCATAATATTGCTTTGCATCACGCACAGGTACAGTGAACAGGTAGAAGAGATACTTATCATGGTTAAACACAAACTTATGCAAATAAAAGACAAATATATACAGGTAGCCCTCAGTTTACGCCGGGGTTAGGTTCCAGAAGGAATGGTTGTAAATCGAAACCGTTGTAAATTGAAACCCAGTTTATAATGTAAATCAATGGGATGTGAGGGAGATTGGTTCCAGGCCCCTCTCAAAATTGTCATAAGTAACACCTAATACATTATTTTTAAAGCTTTGAAATGAAGACTTTAAATGCTAAACAGCATTATAAACCTAATAAAATAATCACACAACACAGAATATATAATTAAACAAAGTTAAATGAACAAAAACATTTGCTAAACAGCATTATAAACCTCATAAAATAATCACACAACACAGACTTCACTTGCATTTTTCTGCAAACAGTTCTTTCTATGCATTCCAATCTGGACTGATTTATAGACGGGAAGATCTTGTTCCTTTGAAATCTGCTTGATAGCTCAGGTCTGGTTAAACTGATTAATTTCAGCTTGCTTGGCTTTGCTGCAACACAAGCGGACAGCTCCACCTATTGGCTATTTTAATAAATGCACTGCTTCTCAATAGCAGTCACATGACTGGGGAAAAAAGGTTGTTATTCTGAAACGGTGTAAATTGAACCGTTGTAAAACGAGGGCCACCTGTATACTCATTTTTACTTTCATATACTGACGATTGCTTATATGTTCCAGTTTAAACTTCATTTTCGTGATGTAGTCCACAACAACAGCCAAATATTGTAAATATTTATTTACAGGGACATTAAAATAAAAATGCAATCTCTTACAAAGGGCTAGATTACAAGTGGAGCACAATCGATAGTACAGCGCATCCTATAGTACAGCACATCCTATACTTTTAATGGCTATCACGGTGCTATTTGGGTTAGAATATGAGTGATGCCCTAACTTTGCGCACAAACGAAAAGGGGCTTATCAGGGCTCTTTGCTCGCATCGGAAGTTGAAACTAAACGCTTTAACTCAAGCGCAATTGAATTAAACAACCTTTGGGATAGAGTGACTTCAGAGCTCTGGTTTACAGTTACACGAGACAAAAAAAAAAAGTTACACAAAATAAATAAAAAATACATTTAAAAGTACAATTGCACTAATAATAATTAAATATTTAAAAACATATTGCATAAAAAGATACGAGGTCTCAAGCATTAGAAAAATAAAAGGCTTTAAAGGGATACTCAACCCAAATTTTTTCTTTCATTATTGAGATAGAGCACTCAATTTTAAGCAACTTTCTAATTTACTCCTATTATCAAATTTTCTTCATTCTCTTGGTATCTTTATTTGAAATGCAAGAATGTAAGTTTGGATGCCGGCCCATAACCTGGGTTATTCTATCTGATTGGTGGATAAAGTCATTCACCAATTAAAAAGTGCTGTCCAGAGTTTTGAACCAAAAAGGAAGCTTAGATGCCTTCTTTTTCAAATAAAGATAGCAAGTGAATGAAGAAAAAATGATACTAGGAGTAAATTAGAAAGTTGCTTAAAATGACATGCTCTATCTGAATCACAAAAGAAAAAATTTGAGTTCAGTGTCCCTTTAACATAGAGATGCATACATATGCATTTCTAAATGAAAAATCATATTTATGCAATACGTTTGTGTATTTACTGTAAATATTTCACATTTCAATGTTCTTCACATAGGGGAATTTGTTTTAAGTATTTTTAAATATATATTTCTTTATATCTGTGTGTGTATGTATGTGTATATATATATATATATATATATATATATATATATATATATATATAGTGTGTGTGTATGTATGTGTATATATATATATATAGTGTGTGTGTATGTATGTGTATATACATATATATATAGTGTGTGTGTATGTATGTGTATATATATATATATATATAGTGTGTGTATGTATGTGTATATATATATATATATAGTGTGTGTGTATGTATGTGTATATACATATATATATAGTGTGTGTGTATGTATGTGTATATATATATATATAGTGTGTGTGTATGTATGTGTATATATATATATATAGTGTGTGTGTATGTATGTGTATATACATATATATATAGTGTGTGTGTATGTATGTGTATATATATATATATATATATATATATAGTGTGTGTGTATGTATGTGTATATATATATATATATATAGTGTGTGTGTATGTATGTGTGTATATATATATATATATATATATATATATATATATATATAGTGTGTGTGTATGTATGTGTATATATATATATATATATATATATATATATAGTGTGTGTGTTGCAAGCAAAGTAAAAAATTGGGTACTCCTAGCATTACCCAAGCCGCTGTGGATAAAGTCCGATGTAACATGATAAATCTTCTTAGAGTGCTTCGAGACACCGCATCAAACATATATACGATGCACTGTAAACTTACACATCTGCACTAACGATGCACTGTAAACTTACCCATCTGCACTAACGATGCACTGTAAACATCTTTTTTGCCTCTGCCTGGGGAGTTCAAAGCCCCCCTTGTAAACCTCATGCCCTAAGGTTCACTTGGGGTGGATGCCAGGGGATCAGCGGGGCACCTTCCTTGAACCCCTCAGGAAGAGGCAAAAAAAATAGCATAGATGGGGGAATTACATTACATCGGGATTTACCCACAGTCGCTTGGGTAAATCCCGATGTAATATAATTTTTTAACGTGCCCAAAACTATTTTTTTAGCACATCCTATACTTTTAATGGCTATCACGGTGCTATTTGGGTTAGAATATGAGTGATGCTCTAACTTTGCGCACAAACGAAAAGGGGCTTATCAGGGCTCTTTGCTTGCATCGGAAGTTGAAACTAAACGCTTTAACTCAAGTGCAATTTAATTAAACAACCTTTGGGATAGAGTGACTTCAGAGCTCTGGTTTACAGTTATGAGACAAAAAAAAAGTTACACAAATAAATAAAAAATACATTTAAAAGTAAAATTTTAATGGGTAATGTCAGGTTTACCCAGGTAATCCTAGGATTACCTGGATTTCTGACTTTACCCGTAACATATATATATATACATACACACAGAAGGGGACTTCACTCTCGGACTAGACTGGGTACACATTCCATGACTCTGCAACATGCTCAGGCCTGGGTGTTCAATGGCACTCACAGGAAGCTTTACTGTCCCCAGAGTCACAGGCAGTTAACCCCAAAAAACCTGGGGACAACACAGCTTCCTGTGAGTGCCATTGAGCACCAAGGACTGAGCATGTTGCAGGGTCATGGGATGTGTACCCAGTCCAGTCTGAGTGCAGTCCCCTTTTCGTGTTTTGTATATGTCTAGGGTGATTACATAAGCCTGTGCACCCTTCACTTGTTCCCAGTTTGTTTGATTGACAGCATGCATTGTTTGGCTGGTTTAGGGACCCAGGTTTTGGAAGGGACCTTGACGTGGTACCTGGGCTTGTCCCATATGGCCAGATGCGTTAACTAACCCTTCAATTTTTTGCTTTTAATTTTAGCTTGGAGCTTGTAAGTGAGTGCTGGATTTTCTATGTGTGTTATATATTGGTATAGATATATGTTGTACCAAAAAAACACCATGTATATTGAAAGGTACCAGGATTGCCACATCCTCTCCAGCAGTCTAATGAGAAGCCTTTGAAAATGAAAGCTAATTTAGAGGGTGCTTAGTACCATCGGCACATTAGCTTCATGTTCATTTCCATGTATACTTGCTCAAGTTTTTAAAGGTAGTGGACCAGTCCTTCCCGGGGATTTGGGTTCTAAGCTCCTCCTCCCATCCTTTAGTATAAGATGGCGAATTCCTCGAATGGTGCATAATGACTAATTTATAAGTGAGTAAAAGTGCACCTCTTATAAAAGAACTAGTGTTAAATAAAGATTCAAAGGCTGTAAGAGATCTATAGATATTCTTTTTATCATTATGGCTAAATATAATATGTGATACATGTGAATATCTAAACCCAATTTTATTGGGGGACAATTGCCTTAAAGAAACAGTTGAGAAAGGATTCAAGTGTGTGTATTCATGCAATCTTACTCCGGGTAACATTCTTGCCCCCAGCCAATTACCAAACAAAAAGAAAAATGCTGGCTCATCGCTTCTTGTAAACGGCACATATAAATGTTGCAACCACAGATGCAAAGCATGCGATTATGTGATTGAGGGCAGAGAATTCTACTCTTGTAAAACCAGTGAATCCTTCCTCACAAAAGGATGTCTGAAAAGTTCTACCAGTTATGTTATATACCTTATCGAGTGTACAGAACACTCGAAACAGTATATTGGCATGACCAGTCGGGATGTCAGAACCCGCATACGCGAACACTTAGGTTACATAAAATATGAAAAACCGTGTTCAGCCCTAGCGAGACACTTCTTGGAAGTCCATCAAAAAGATGTTTCATCCTTCAAATGGCGAGCAATAGAGGTGGTCACATTGCCTACAAGAGGGGGTGATAGAGATAACCTCCTTGCACGACAAGAAGTCTATTGGATCATGAAACTAAAAACCCAAATTCCACATGGTTTTAACTCAGAATATGACATAATCAATCATTGGAAATAGGTTATGCCACTTTAGATTGAATTGAATTGAATTTTATTTATTTAACTTAAATTTACCATTCCCTTTCAAGAGATTATATAATCTTTGATTGTTTAATAATAACAATAATTTAGTTTGTTTATTCAGTTCGGTTTAATTTGAGTTTAATTTGAGGTTCATAAAAGATGGAGTTGGTTTGTCTATCTATGTCTAATTTAGATCTAGATTTAAGTTACTTAGATTTTACCTGTGGTTACTATTGCTACCATTACTTCTCGTTAACATCTACCAAAATAATGTATAATATTTAATGTGATATAACAGAGCATAATTTGATATTTTTACACACAGTGTAGTGTATATATATATATATTTTTTCTGCAGGATATTTTTGTATATTTTTTCTGCATTTTATCTGCATTATTTTGTATCAATATTATCCTTATATCATTTTTGTATTATGTTTATTAGGTTATTTAGCTATCTTTGGGAAGTATTTCCATGGTATATTACTTTTTATGGTAAATAATCTTTGTTACTTATTGCCCTTAAATCTACCCTTGTGTATACATCCCATATCCTTGTACATATGCGTGTACACATCCATACAACGTTTAATATGTAATACATTTCACATCTATGTGTGTGTTTTTTGTGCGTGTGTACACGCATATATGTATTGTTTTGTATATTAACATGTTTTGGGTTTTACATTGTGGAACATTGCTTTATATTTATCCAATTAATGAGGCCTTTGGAGTGTGTAACAATAGCAACATACTATACTGTATCATACTTTCAGGTCCTCACTTCTCTCTAATTTACATGTTCTAATCCAATATGTTGTATCATTCTCTCTTATGTTTTATCACGAACTATAGCTCTGTTCATGAAAACTTTTTATATATATATATATATATGCAATTATACTATTGGTGTGGTATGAGTTAACACTTTTTGGTAGGTGTGTCTACACCAGCCAATCACCTCTTAGAGCATGCTTTTTAAACTTTGTCAGCTAGTGCACTCACAGGTTTATGAATATGGCTCCTAGCCGAAACGCGTAAAACCTGTTAGTCCTACTCAAATATGTGTTTTTATATGGATGTTTATCAATAAAGCCTTTTTTATCTACCTCGGATTTGAATCTCTTCTTCTATATCTAAACCACTGACTTAATAAGCCATTATGAATATCTTAAAGATCTGTCTTTGGTTTTAATTTACCATTCTGTAGGATGGCATAACATGGTATAACTTTTTGATAGGTAGTGGGATTCAAGGGCCTATTGGGGGCATTTATCAGAAAATTTGGGTTATTAAAGGGAAAGTCTAGTAAAAATTAAACTTTCATGATTTAGATAGGCCGTGCAATTGTAAACAACTTTCCAATTTACTGGATTAGCAGTCTCTTGTGAAAAGCTAATAAAATGCATGTGATAAAAGGCTGTCTGTAGTGTCTTAGAAACATGCAGCCATTTAGAGGTTTAATTGTTATAAAGTATATTAATATAACAATGCTGGTTGTGCAAAGCTGGGGAATGGGTAGTAAAGGCGTTATCTATCTTTTTACACAATAACAATTTTGGTGTTGACTGTCCCTTTAAGGGTCCGCACTTATTGGTTAAAATACATGTCTGTCAAAAGAACTGAAATAAGGGGCTGTCTGCAGAGGCTTAGAAACCAGGTTATCACAGAGGTAAAAAGTGTAATAATATAACAGTGTTGGCTATGCAAAATTGGGGAATGAGTAATAAAGGGATTATCTATCTTTTTAAACAATTTAAGTTCTGGAGTATTATTATTATTATTATCGGTTATTTGTAGAGCGCCAACAGATTCTGCAACACTAAGACTGTCCCTTTAAGTAAGAGAGTCAGCGGAGAGGGGATTGTAGAAATAATTGGTATATTTAGAATTTATTTATCCCATAGTCTGTAGTCATTAATTAACCTAGTAGTGTGGGGACCTAACTTTCTTTGTAAAGAGGGAAGCCAGCTATAGCCGCCTAAATGTTCCACGCCTGCTAAGGTTTGTTCTAGACCTATCAATTCTTTATGCAAAGAATTTTTACACCAATCAGCCCTTATAACTTTTTAATGCAATTTCTTTAAGAAATTATTTTCATCAGTGTTATTATGAGCGAAACATCAGTAACAAAGAACTCCGGCAAACCTCTAGGCGTTTGATAAAAAAAACTTCCTTTATTGGAGCAGGATACAAGCTACTTAAAAAATATATAAAACAAAGACAATGTCTCTCAGCAGGACTAGTGTCTTACGCGTTTCGGCTGTTAACAAGCCTTACTCATAGACATAGCTATTACCCACCAGTTAGGGCTTAAATAGCCCTAGACTGATTAGCTAAACCTGTCCTGCTGAGATTACAGTGTTATTATGAGTGTAACTGTAATTTTTAGTGTATTTTTATGTGTTTTGTGCAACTTTTTATTCATGTTTAACAGTTAACCTGAGTAATCATTCTAGCGTATATATCGCCATTGCGCAAATGCATTCGCATTTACTTTCAACTTGTAATACAAGCGGAACTTAACTTGCATGCAAACAGCCGTGAAAACCCAATATCGCTTGTTGCACAAACATTAGCATGCCATTTATAATCTAGCACTAAATACATTTTATGCACCTCCCTCTAATCACGGGGGCTGCCAGTATGAACCTAGGTTACACTGCAGGTATCTGGAATATAATGAAATATAGATTTCATCATGGCAGCACCTTTGACTTAAGGGAGACAGGAATAAGCTCAATACTTTGCTTTTAATATGTATTTAGAGTTTAATGTCCCATTAAGTTTGCACTCATTAGAAATACAAAATACTTCTGTTACATTTGGCACTTTTCAAGGCCTATAGTAAACTTCTATTATTAATAGTATAGCACAGAACTACATGAAGATAAGGTCTCCAATACTTGCTCACCATAGGGTTAGCTTAACCTCTGCTTAGCCTATCATCGTCAGCGCTTGAGCGATATCTGACAATGGTTTTACTGCACACCCCATAGATGATTGAAAGCTCTCTGGGCAGGCGAGATGATTAAAGAATGCTCGTCAGTCCTTCTATTTCCCTGGTGGATTTATCTAAAGCCGCTTTTTACCCTGAAAACAGGGTGTTTCGATAAGGGGCGTAAACTGCATTTTCATAGGAAAAATGCACAGTAAAATTTATATTTTAACATCATACAAAACAAATATTTGAACCAATCACACAAAAAAATAAGCAGGGAAAAATTGTATTAAGGTGCATCACAAATCGTAACAAAAATGTAAAATTTGCATTTTACAGGAATAAATTATTTTAAATATGCACAGCAAAAATCGTAATTGTAGTACACTGCATGAGCAAAAATCACACAGAAATTTGTACTTCTAATTACAAAATGCAATTGTTGTTTTTTTGTAAAATGGGCTGAACAAGGGCGTTCCATGGGTGTATGTCTCCCTAATCCCAGCGTAATTCTATAAAGATTTTCACACTGCATATCTCACTGTTTTTTCTTGCCAACTAAAAGTAGGCAAGCTTTTCTCAAAACAATACGAATACTTATCCCAATAGAAAAAATGCATCCTAAAATATAGGAGAATGTAAGATGCTCTAGGCAGAAAGCAACATAATGTGAGTTATATTGGCTGCAGGATTTAATTTTTAAAGTGCTCCCCCTGCTAACTTCGCTCTATGGAGCAAAGTGTCCCAATCTAGCGAGATCCATTACTTTCAATAGCTCACAATCTGGTATTTTTCCCAGAAATACTTCATATACAATGTTATCAATGCACAAGAGAATTCTGGGTAAGATATGCAAATTAGATATGCAAATTCTCAGTTTTTTTGCTTCAAATACTGTTTTAACACAGCGATCTTTTAAACAGGATAATTGCAGCAAGCTACTTTCAGGGTTAGCTTTAGCAATGCAGCAACCAGAAATCTATCTCCTACTGATGAGTTCCAAAAAGAACGAAACAGGCTGTCTAGTGAGTGATTTCTGGATTACTGCAATAATCCTGTTAAAAGGATCGCTGTGTTAAAACAGTATTTGAAGCAAAAAACAGAGAGTTTGCATATCTAATTTACATATCTTACCCAGAATTCTCTTGTGCATTGGTAACATTGTATATGAAGTATTTCTGGGAAACAGCAAGCTGGGAATCTTGCCTAGATCTGCTAATTTCCTATGCAAATATTTATATTGATTTATATATATATATATATATATATATATATATACATATATATATATATATATATATATATAATGTTTGTATGCTTGCAGCATTTTAAACTTACATCTCAATAGAAAAGAATAGTTTAAAACCTTCACTATTCCACTATTAGCTCACATTGGTGTAGCATGCGGTCATCTAAGCACACTTTCGTCTTAGTGTTTGAGCGACAGCAAATATAGGATTTAAGCAGACCCCTTTAGAAGTCTGTTATGTGAGGGATTTAGTACAATTTTGATTTCTGAAATCCAAATGTTAGCAAGTCCTAGGCTTTCCCTATTGCTTTTAACTTGTAATATGAGAGTAAAAAATAAAAACGCTATTGATTTAACTTGAGCAGTGTTAGCACAATAGCACTAATATTTTTTTGCTCACTTGTAAGCTAAGCAAAGGTATTTTATGTCCTTTAAAAATGAAACATCCTCTATGTCCTTACGCAGTATATCAATGGGAGAAAAACTTGGCAGCTTCCATTTATGCTGTTGTACAGGCATGCTTCTGCATTTTAATTTCTCATAATTTAAGAATATATAATTCCCTGCCTGGCTGGTCAACTATTAACTCACTGTGAAGGGCTCACTGGTACTCAGGTAGGCAAATTCTTAGTATCTTTACGGTTAGTGAAATTTGAGTACTGAATTTCAGAAACACTGTTACAAACTTTGTCACAGGAAAAGTGCCAGGTAAAGTGTATTGCACTGTGTAAAGTTGTCAAGGAGAAAAGATATAGGGCCACAGTGAAATATCTTATAGAAAATATAGCATGATGAAATATGTTCTATATTCAATTATCCAACAATTAAATATTTCTAAAGATTTGCTGCATTTACATTCAGTAAAACTGGATAGTAAAATACTTTTCTGAATTGGTACATTCTGAGGTACAAATATATTTTTAATCTAATAATATTTATCTGTTGCAGTTGGTGGTATTTATGTCTGTACTTACTACAAAAAAGTTTAGAATTACTGCTATAAGTTTATTCATATTATGTGAATGGCGTCTTTAAAGGGACACTAAACCCATACATTATCTTTCATTATTGAGGTAGAGAATACGATGTTAAACAACAATCCAATTTACTTCTATTATCTAATTTGCTTCATTCTTTAGATATCCTTTGTTGAAGAAGTAGCAATGCACATGGGTGAGACAATCACACGAGGCGGCTATGTGCTGCCACCAATCAGCAGCTACTGAGCCTATCTAGATATGCTTTTCAGCAAAATATATAACAGAATGAAGCAAATTAGATAATAAAAGTTAAATAGAAAACTGTATAAAATGGCATACTCTTTCTAAATCATAAAAGAAAAAATGTGGGTTTCATGTCCCTTTAAAGGGACATTATACACTCATTTTTTTTTTGCATAAATGTTTTGTAGATGATCTATTTATAAAGCCCATAAAGTTTTTTTTTAAATAAATGTATAGTTTTGCTTATTTTTAAATAACATTGCTCTGATTTTCAGACTCCTAACCAAGCCCCAAAGTTTTATGTGAATACCGTCAGCTACCTTCTCCAGCTTGCTCCTGTTTGTGTAAAGGGTCTTTTCATATGCAAAAGAAGGGGGAGGGGGGAGTGTCTTATTTGCCACTTGTAGTGGGCTTTCCAGCTGTCTTTTCAACAGAGCCAAACTGACAGCTTCTAAGTAAGTTTTTAAACCGTTTTATACTGGATTTTTATATCAGTATCTGTGCATCTTATTCTTTATAGTAGTGTCTATTACATGCAGTTATATGAAAATGAGTGTATACTATCCCTTTAAGTTTTAGATGCTGTAGGTTAATGTAAGAAGCGCATGAAGCTAAATTGTTATACAGCTTTTGTGTTAGATCAGCAAATTAATTTAAACAAAACCCATGTCCACACTGACAGGTCATTATAACTAGATTGTGCACATCAACTTTCTTTCTATAATGACCTGTGAGCATGGACATGGTTTATTTATTTAAATCAATTTGCTTCTCCAACCAAGAAGCTGTATACCAATGTACCTAGAGTTATGATTAAAGTGATGGTAAACTTTAGCTAATCAAATGCCATATATTTAATCTTTGCCATTAAAAAAAGTATATGTGTACCTTTTTTAATCTGTGAAAGGTTAAATCTGTGCCTATAGTATGCTTCTATTACAATGGTATGCCTGCCCACTGGGATGAATGTTTTTTTTTTTTTTTTTTATGACAATTCCAATGAACATCCAATCAGTGTGTGTCTCATTATTACTAGATATGTGCATGATCGAAAAATTTGTTTCGGTTCGGATCGATTCAGAGTTTTTCGAATTTCGTTTCGGATTGATTCGAATTCGGAAAACTTCGAATGAATATGTTTTGGATTTGTTTCGGATTCATTTGGATTCGAAAAAATTCGGCTGGATTCGGTTCGATTCGGAATTTCGGTATGTGTGCTGTGTATTAGACTAGTATTATATACTGTATATTAGGTGTAACCCATAGCAGAGTGATATAACCTAATATACTGTAGTGTACAAAACTAGTGTAATCCATGGCCATCCGAATTTACCGAATAAATCCGAACTAATTCGGATTTATTCGGTAAATTCGACAGTATTTTAATTCGGAAATTCGGTTCGATCCAAATCTCTGAATTTGCCGAATTTCCGAATCGATCCGAAACGAATTGCACATGTCTAATTATTACACTTTTGAAGTCAAGCCCTTTGAAAGCTCTTAGGAAACCTATGTAGAGAGTGGGTGGGACTGCTCTCTATGTCACAGCCCATTTAAAAAAGGGAAAAGAAAGTGGCAGAGGAACAGCAGATATATAAACTTTAAAATAATAATAATAATAATAAAATAATAATAATAATAATATTAATAATAATTATGTGGTTTTGCTTGTACAATGATATATTTTTTCTTGCAACATTCTCAACGTCTGAAATTTACCATCACTTTAAGTAAGTTTCATGCTACACCCATGACAAGATACAGAGCTATGTTTATGTTTATTGGATGTGTTGATACTGTGCTTAAGTAATTTTATAAAGTTATCAGGTTGCCAGCTTATTTTATTATTATTTGGTTTGATATTTAATAAAGAATGAATAATAATAAAAAGAAACAGTGAACACCATAAAAGTCACATGCCCTGACAGTCCTTCTTTCAACCTGTCTCTCAAGCACACCGCACAGGACCTGTGTAGGGGGAGATAGAAGAGGACAATGCTGTGCCTTATTGTCATACTACATGACTGACAGGCATTCATTTATGGCAAACTTTCAAGCTTAATTTCAAGTAATATTCTTCCTCTTCCAATAAAATGCCCCAATTGCAAAATTCTCTGTACACAGAAAGTGACCAAGGTTAGTCTGGCTTGGACTTTAATATGACAGCTGGCATGTTGTATAAACTACACCTGGTTTACAATCAGTGGGGGGAAATTGATTTTTTTTCCTGCGCTTTATAAACAGCTGAGAAGAAGAGGGTTTGTACTTCTCTTTAAAACAAACATAGCACTGACATTAATAAAACTAGAGGAAACACACAAGCAGTAGAATATTTTCCTCTTCATGTACCTACAACACACATTATTTAAAGGGACATTAATATGATGTTTCTTTATTGCGTTTAAAGTAGTACTGTATATATTACATCTTTTACCTTCTGAAAAATGGATGTTTCTGTAATGAAAAATATTGTTTTTGAGTGTGATACTGTCCAGTGATATAGCTTTGGGAGTCTCTACTACTAAATATAACTGCATATAGTTACCAGATTATTCCCTACTACTAACAGAAAGTATGTGAAGAGCTTCTCTATTGGCTGGATTACGAGTTTTGCGTTATGAGTGAAAAAGCAGCGTTATGGATTATAACGCTGCTTTTTCACTACCACTGCTATTACGAGTCTTGTCAAAAAAGCTGTACCGCACACTTTTTTGGCAGTAACGCAAATTAACTTACGCAATTTGCGTAAAGTTTTTTTCAATGGGACTTCCATAGGGCCGGTATTATTTTTCTGGGAGACCAAAAAGTGAGCGGTACAGCCTTACCCGCAAGATTCATAACGCAATCTAAAGTCAGTAGTTAGGAGTTTTATGCTACAAAGCTGTAGCATAAAACTCATAACTAAAGTGTTAAAAAGTACCCTAACACCCATAAACTACCTATTAACCCCTAAACCGAGGTCCTCTCGCATCGCAAACACTAAAATAAATTTATTAACCCGTAATCTGCCGCTTCCGACATCGCCGCCACTATAATAAACATATTAACCCCTAAACCACCGCACTGCCGCCTCGCAAACACTAGTTAAATATTATTAACCCCTAATATGCTGTCCCTAACATCGCCACAACCTACTTTACAGTTATTAACCACTAATCTGCCGCCACCCAACGTCACCACCACTATACTAAAGTTATTAACCCCTAAACCTAAGTCTAACCCTAACCCCCCTAACTTAAATATAATTAAAATAAATCTAAATAAAAATTACTATCATTACCTAAATAATTCCTATTTAAAACTAAATACTTACCTGTAAAATAAACCCTAAGATAGCTACAATATAACTAATAGTTACATTGTATCTAGCTTAGGATTTATTTTTATTTTACAGGCAAGTGTAATAAACCTCTGCAGTACACAGTGCAATAAACTTCTGCACTACACAGTGCACACAATTGCAGTGTAAGAAACTTCTGCACTACACAGTGCACACAACTGCAGTGTAATAAACCTCTGCAGTACACAGTGCAATAAACTTCTGAACTACACAGTGCACACAATTGCAGTGTAAGAAACTTCTGCACTACACAGTGCACACAACTGCAGTGTAATAAACTTCTGCACTACACAGTGCACACAACTGCAGTGTAATAAACTTCCGCACTACACAGTGCACACAACTGCTTGTGCTTGTGTATGTGTGTGTGCGTATATGTATGCCTGTGTGTATATTTATGCTTATGTATGTATGTGTGTATATCTATACGTGTGTGTGTATGTATGTGTGTATATTTATACGTGTGTGTGTGTATATTTATAAATATATATATATATATATATATATATATATATATATATATATATATGTAATGTGTGTGTGTGTATATGTATGTGTGTGTATTTATTTTAACTAGGTAGAATAGTTACTAAATAGTTATTAACTATTTACTAACTACCTAGCTAAAATAAATACAAATTTACCTGTAAAATAAAACCTAACCTGAGTTACACTAACACCTAACCTTACACTACAATTAAATAAATTACCTAAATTAAATACAATTACCTAAATTACAAAAAAAACAAAACACTAAATTAAACAAAATAAAAAAAGAAATGATCAGATCTTTAAACTAATTACACCTAATCTAATAGCCCTATCAAAATAAAAAAGCCCCCCCAAAATAAAAAAAACCTAGCCTGAACTAAACTACCAATAGCCCTTAAAAGGGCATTTTGCGGGGCATTGCACCAAATAAATCAGCTCTTTTACCTGTAAAAAAAAATACAAACACCCCCCAGCAGTAAAACCCACCAACCCCCCAAATAAAATCCTAACTAAAAAAAATAAGCTCCCCATTGCCCTGAAAATGGCATTTGGATGGGCATTGACCTTAAAAGGGCATTGAGCTCTTTTTCAATTGCCCAAACCCTAATCTAAAAATAAAACCCACCCAATAAACCCTTAAAAAAGGCTAATAGAATAGAATGCAAGCTCAATCCTATTGGCTATTTGCATCAGCCAATAGGATTTTTCACCTTTAATTCCAATTGGCTGATAGAATTCTATCAGCCAATCGGAATTCAAGGGACGCCATCTTAAATGACGTCACTTAAAGGAACCTTCATTCGGGAAGAAGACTTCAATTGAAGAGGAAGCTCCGCGCCGGATGCCTTGAAGTTGGACCTGCTCTGCGCCAGATGGATGAAGACTTCTGCCCATCTGGAAGACCATTTCTGCCGGCTTGGATGAAGACTTCTCCCGGCTTCGTTGAAGACTTCTTGCCGCTTGGATGAAGACTTCTACCGGCTTCTTTGAGGATGGATGTCCAGTCTTCAAAACTGTAAGTGGATCTTCCGGGGTTAGTGCTAGTTTTTTTTTAAGGGTTTATTGGGTGGATTTTTAAGGGTTTATTTTTAGATTAGGGTTTTAAGGGCAATGCCCATCCAAATGCCCATTTCAGGGCAATGTTGAGCTTAGTTTTTTTTTAGTTAGGATTTTATTTGGGGGGTTGGTTGTATGGGTGGTGGGTTTTACTGTTGGGGGGTGTTTGTATTTTTTTTACAGGTAAAAGAGCTGATTTCTTTGGGGCAACGCCCCACAAAAGGCCCTTTTAATGGCTATTGGTAGTTTAGTTCAGGCTAGGGTTTTTTATTTTAGGGGGGCTTTTTTTATTTTGATAGGGCTATATAATTTATTTTTTTATTTTGTGTAATTTAGTGTTTGTTTGTTTTTTAATTTAGGTAATTGTATTTAATTTAGGGAATTGATTTAATTGTAGTGTAAGGTTAGGTGTTAGTGTAAGGCAGGTTGGGTTTTATTTTACAGGTATATTTTAGCTAGGTAGTTAGTAAATAGTTAATAACTATTTAGTAACTATTCTACCTAGTTAAAATAAATACAAACTTGCCTGTAAAATAAAAATAAACCCTAAGCTAGATACAATGTAACTATTAGTTATATTGTAGCTAGCTTAGGGTTTATTTTACAGGTAAGTATTTTGTTTTAAATATGAATTATTTAGGTAATGATAGTAATTTTTATTTAGATTTATTTTAATTAGATTTAAGTTAGGGGGGGTTAGGGTTAGACTTAGGTTTAGGGGTTAATAAATTTAGTATAGTGGCGGCGACGTTGGGGGCGGCAGATTAGGAGATAATAAATGTAGGTAGGTGGCGGCGATGTTAGGGGCTGCAGATTAGGGGTTAATAATATTTAACTAGTGTTTGCGATGCAGGAGTGTGGCGGTTTAGGGGTTAATATGTTTAATATAGTGGCGGCGATGTCCGGAGCGGCAGATTATGGGTTAATAAGTATAATGAAGGTGTCGGCGATGTCGGGGGCGGCAGATTAGGGGTTAATAAGTGTAAGATTAGGGGTGTTTAGACTCAGGGTTCATGTTAAGGTTTTAGGTGTAAACATAAAGTTAGTTTCCCCATAGGAATCAATGGGGCTGCATTACGGAGCTTTACACTGCTTTTTTGCAGGTGTTAGGCTTTTTTTCAGCCGACTCTCCCCATTGATGTCTATGGGGAAATCGTGCATGAGCACGTAAAACCAGCTCACCGCCGCTTTCAGCAGTGCTGGTATTGGAGTGCGGTATGGAGCTCAATTTTGCTCTATGCTCACTTCTTGCCTGATAACGCTTGGCTTTTATAAACCTGTAATACCAGAGCTGTAGGGAAGTGAGGGGTTACAAACTGCAAGTTAGCACCGCACCCCGCATAATGCAAAACTCGTAATCTAGCCGTATGTTTGTTTGTGTGTGTGCTGATCACCTCTCCCTGCAACATGGAAGAGGTGATTACTTTAATGAGGGGATGGGGGAGAAATAAGACAACAGTCCCATACCCCTTGTTTTCAGTTATTAATGTTATGATTTTTTGGTATTTCACCCCACCCCAACATTTTAACCCATTCAGGATGGAAGCAACCATCCAAGTCCAGACTGTAAACAAAAGAGCAAAGAGGAAGTCACATGATCATCACTGCGATTACATGACTCCCAATGTCACTGATTTGCTCCTGGGGAACTGTCTGCATCGGATCAATCAGAGTTTTTACAATGAGGGGTTAGAACCCAATAAAATTTAGGACATTCCATGCCATCCTAAGGGCATTTAAGCCTATCATTTTTAGGACAACATGGAATGTCCTAACGAGGTCTAGGGGTTAATAATAGATTACATCACCTGACCCTGGAATTCCACTGTTTTAATGCACAATCTAGAAGTAGAAGTTTACATGACAAGAAAGCGTTACTGCATTTTGTGCATTGTGGTGACCGCTCACACTGCTTATTTATCTGATGCTAAACCAAACATCCTCTACTGCCTCCTTTATCTCTTCCCCTATGTATGTGCTATATACTGAGACCACCCATATCCTGCAACAGATTACTGAAACCCTGCCCCCATCTCCCGCCGCAACCAGATCGGAACTGCCCACACCAGGCCGTTGACTAACCAGATCACACCCCTTTAAATTCATGGGTAATGTTATTACAATGTTGGGAAGCATGCTAAACGTTTCTTTAAAACAAATGCATGGTTTAAAAATCAAGGCGTACATTTTTGCAGTTAGTTCATTTATAAGCAGATGTTTCATATTTAAATAGTCTTAATATTATGGGATTGTTGATGTTTATATTTAACCACAAAACACATTCAGTTTTAATAAAAGGAAAGTAAAATAAAAAAGGGTTTGCACGTTATTAAGTGCCATTGTATGGAACAGTTCCAAATGAATTTTGAATCCCCCAGGCTATAATAATATTTCTGTAAAAATTTACAAGCCGTGTGCTATATGTAAAACTATGTATGAAATGTTACGATGTAGGTTATTAAGCATATTCTCTCACCTTAACTCCATATACATTTGCTACATAGAACTTTTAATTAAAGGGACATGAAACCCAAAATTTTATTTCATAATTCAGACAGAGAATAGATTTTTAAACAGCTTTCCAAGTTTGCTTCTTTTTCTTAGTAACCTTTGTTAAATGAGCAGCAATGCATTACTGGGAACTAGCTGAACACATCTGTATGCCAATAACAAGAGGTATATATGTGCAGCCACATATCAACATCTCTAGCTCCCAGTACCTAAGCTTACCTAGGTAAGTGTTTCAACAAAGGACACCAAGAGAACTGTTTAAATAAGATAATACAAGTACATTAGAAAGTTAATTAAAATTGTATGCTTTATCTGTCCCTTTAATTTAGAAAAATGAAACATATTTTAAAATGTACTATCATGTGCATTAAATAGCAGCAATTAATTAATTTTTGTTTAAAAAAAATGAGTAAAATCCAAAAGCACCAGAAAGTGAATTTTTATACAGAACTATTACAGAAGTATTGATTTCTTACTGAATGAGGACACCTTACAAAGATATAGGGCAAGATTACATATGTTGCATTGCCCGCAAAACCCGGCATTGCCAATTATTTAGTGAATTTAGTGATCACATATACAAGTTACGCATACAAGTTACTCCCATAAACTAACATAGAACCAGCGTCGGCAGTCGGTATCACATATTCAGCGCAAGGACTTACACAGCAAAAATTTAGAAATTTTACTCCATTTTCATCTCGCCACACGTAGGCAGGCGCAGCAAGTCTTGTGCTGAGTATGTGTGCACCGTAACTCCCTAGAAGCCTTAACAAATACCTGCGCAATATGTACCTCTCATCCCCCCACCGCATAAACTAATAAATTAATAACTCCTAATCTGTCAACCCCCACATTGCAAAGTATCTAATAAAGTAATTAACCCCTAATCCGCCACCCACCCACAAAGCAAATTATCTAATTACACTATTAATCCCTAATCCGCCAAACCCCTACATCGCAATCTACCTAATAAAGCGATTAACCCCTAAACCTCCATTCACCCACAACGCAAAAAAACTAATTACACTATTAACCCCTAAACCGCCAGCCCCCTATAATGCAAAGTATCTAATTAACCTATTAACACCTAAACCGTCAACCCCCACAATGCAAAGTATCTAATTAACCTATTAACACATAAACCACCAACTCCCCACAACACAAACTATCTAATTACACTATTAACACCTAAACTGTCAACCCCCCACAATGCAAAGTATCTAATTACACTATTAACACCTAAACCGCCAACCCCCACAACGCAAACTACCTATTAACACTATTAACCCCTAATCCGCCAACCCCCACAATGCAAAGTATTAATCTAATAACTAAGCCCCCTAACCTAACGACCCCTAAATTAACCCCAATTAAAATATAATTACATAAAATAACATAAAAACTATCTCCCTGAAAATTTTATTAAAAATTACCAAAAATAAAAAACCTAACTGCACATTAAAATAAAAATTCCTTAAATTAAATAAAAAAAATCCTAACATTACCGTAAAATAAAAAAAACTAACTTTGCAAAAAATAAAAAGCTAAGATTACAAAAATGACAAAAGCTAAAACAAACTACATTATCCAAAATAAAAAAATGACTAAGTCCCCCTAACAATTACAACACCCAACCCCCCCCCCAAAAAAAAAAAAAAAACAATGCTAGCCATTGCGCCTAAAGGGGCATTTGTATGGGCAATCAGCTCTTTTAGTGCCCATGAAAATAAAAATAAAAAAATCTAAAAAAAAACCCATCTAAGAAAACCCCTCAAAAACTTAACACTAACCCCGAAAATGTACTCACCATTCCTGAAGTCTGGACATCCATCTTCTTCCAGGTGGAGCAAAGCCTTCATCCAGGCGGCAAAGGTCTTCTTCCAGGGTGGCACCATCTTCTATCTTCATCCTGGTTGTGCGGAGGCTGCGCGGTGGTAGCGCAGTCATCCGATGTGGATCTCCTCTTCATGCGATCGCCCACCGCACCCTTTTATATTGGGGTACCTTGCAGTCCTATTGGCTGAAAATTTAAAATCAGCCAATAGGATGAGAGCTGCTTACATCCTCTTGGCTGTTCAACAATAGGCTTACATCCTATTGGTGAGTAAATTTTCAGGATTAGTGTTAGTTTTTTTTTTTTTTGCTCTGGTTTATTTTTTTAGATTAGTTTTTTATTTTATTTTCATGGGCACTAAAAGAGCTGATTGCCCTTGTAAGTGCAATGCCAATACATACATACATTTAGGGGCAATGGATAGTTTAGGATTTTTTTAGTTAGGGTTTTTTATTTTCGGGGGTTGGGTGTTGTAATTCTTAGGGGGACTTAGTAATTTTTTTTTTCAAAAAGAGCTGTTAAACTTTAGGGCAATGCCTTACAAAAGGCCCTTTAGGCTAATTTAGGTTAATTTAAGGGGTGTTAGGTTAGGGGGCTTGGGTATTACATTAATACTTTGCATTGTGGGGGTTGGCAGATTAGGGGTTAATAGTGTTAATAGGTATGTTGCGCTGTGGGGGTTGGCGGTTTAGGTGTTAATAGTGTAATTAGATACTTTGCATTGTGGGGGTTGATGATTTAGGGGTTAATAGGTTAATTAGATACTTTGCGTTGTAGGGGGCTGGAGTTTAGGGGTTAATAGTGTAATTAGGCTCTTTGCATTGTAGGTGAACAACGGTTTAGGGGTTAATCACTTTAGTAGGGAAAAATTGGTATGTGGGGTGTTGAGGGATTAGGGGTTAATAGTGTAATTAGATACTTTGAGATGTGGGGGGATGGTGGTTTAGGTTTTAATACTTTTTATTAGTTATTGTGGTGGGGGGTTGGCGGCTTAGAGGTTAATAAATTATAATAGTAGTTGCGATGTGGGGGGATGGCGGATATAGGGTTTTTGACGTGTCAGGTTAATTTTTTGGAGGCGGGTTGGGTTTTTAAGTGTATTGTGCACTTTTTTTTATTTAATTATTAGTGCCAAACGTTGCCAGTTTTTCTGACTTACGGCAGTATATGATCTACTGGCGGCATATATGTGATTCACCCAATGTGCGAGGTGAACTTACAGGCGACGCAGATTTCAGCAGTTGCGCTGAAACCTATGCCGCATATGTAATCTCGCCCATAATAGTTGACAAACTTGCATAAGCCTGAAAAGGTATCTCAATGTACTATAGGAAAACACATTAAAAAGTACAATGATCCTTTAAGTATTACAATATTTTGTTACAAGAATGATTTTGAAATTCATGACAACAGAGAATAAACACACTGCTAGACAGTTGTAAGATGAAGTAGAGTACAATTTTATAAAACTATTGCCTTCTAAAAAAAAAAAAAGTCTAACACGTTTATAGTAAAACACTTGCAAGAGCAGTGCAATCAATAGAGCAGGAGGCATTTTCTTGCACTCTGACTTGCGTCAAGAGCAATGCAACATCTTTATTACAAGCAGATAGTTAAAAATGTTAAAAACATTTTAATGCACACTGCACTCCTAATAGACATCACAAAGTTGTATTTGTATACTCATTGTGCCTGTATAACAAATGTTTTGTGTTGCACTTGTGAACAATACAAAATACCACTCTATAATATAAAGATTTTTGAGACTTGAAGTAAATGATTGTCGCTTGCTAATTTGCATTACAAACACATGAAAATGCTATGGAAATAAAGGATTTAAGTTATAATTAGACTTGATAATTTGGAAAAAAAAAAGCTTAAAGGGACCGTATACACCCATTTTCCTATAACTGCATGTAAAAGACACTACTATAAAGAATAATATGTATATATACTGATATAAAAATCCATTATAAAACTGTTTAATAACTTACTTAGAAGCTCCCAGTTTAGCTCTGTTAAAAAGGTAGCTGGAAAGCCGACTGCAAGTGGGAAATACCAGACACTCCCCCTTCCTTTGCATATGAAAAGACCCTTTACACAAACAGGAGCAAGCTGAAGTAGGTATACGTCAATATTTTCCTAAAACTTTGGGGTTTGGTTAGGAGTCTGAAAAACAGAGCAATGTAATTTAAAAATAAACAAAACTATACATTTTATTAAAAAAAAAACCTGTATGGGCTATATAACTGGATCATCTACAAAACATTTATGCAAAGAAATATCTATTGTTTAATGTCCCTTTAAAGGGACAGTAAACCTGAAAAGAACATTATTCTAGCGACAGCTTCAAAAAACAAGAGATTTGAGAGATTTACACCCAAAGGTATACTTACCTTCCGTCCCTCGCCAGCCTATTATGATTTTTTTTTCTCAAAAATGTCTCACAGGTGCGCTGTGTTAATCACAGTGTGCCCGATCGCAGCATTGAACTAAATGTAGCGTGCTCCCGTGCTGGCTAAAGCTGTAGGCACTACATTTAGTTCAATAGCTCGATCAGGAACGCTTTGATTACGTAGCACACCCGTGAGGCACTTTAAAAATAAAGGCAGAATCAGAAGAGGCTGGCGAGGAACGGAAGGTAAGTATACTTTTGTACATGATTAAGGACAATGTGGACCAAAATGTTGTACTGCTATATGATGTCAATAAATTATTTTTAAACTGCCAGTGGTGCTGCAGCATTGATGTTTCTTGGATGATACAACTTTGGCAGCTATCACACTATCTTCACTGATACATGTGTGAAAAATATTGGATTAAACATATGTGTGTTCTTCTGCTGGAAATGGAGTAAGACTACATAAAGCTCAACAGGATAGAAAGTTCAAAATTAAAATGTGCATGACTTGCATTTTAATAGCATCAATTTTTTCAATGTACTCCCATTTGCAAACATCTTGTAGTCAAAGGTATTAGTGTTTTTAGTGAATACGCACATATGCTGTGATTTCCCCGTGCACCAGCATTCAAACACCATACTTTCTCAGAGGGTCAGCAAGGGCTTGTATGACACAAATTAAGTCTTCCCTGACACATTTCACACCACCACCTGCTATTTGAGCTGGCTGGTGATTGAATCATGAGCTTTACAAGCAGCATATGTGCGTATGCCGCTGAAACAGTAATATCTTTTAGTACAAACAGTTTTTCCTAATATTAGTATATTGAAATAATGCTTATTTAAATTCATGCACATTTCAGTTTTACCTTTGTATCCCTTTAAATTGAAATAGTAGACAGTCCCTTTAATAAAATAATAAACTGCTCCTTTTTTAAAAAAAAAAAAAAATTTAAATATAAATTTTTATTGAGACAAACAAATGAAAAATAAACAACAACAGATAGACAAGTGCAAGTCATTACAATTGTATACTTTCTTATCATTGAGGGTACACAATATTATTAATAGTAGGTATGTTCTCGAATAAACTTTTAAGTCTTCATTGCCTACTGTAGATTAATATTACTTGCCTATAAAAACTATGTCTCTATTTTACAAGTTTTAAAGGAAAAGATAGCTAAAAGAAAAGCATATCATGCGATATTATGCGATATACAGCTCTCAGGTGGATTAGTGTCAACAGGTTTGTATAGAGATGAGTAAATATTCAGAGATATAAAAAGTAATCGTGGTCCCGACATGGTTTTCAAAACACAGTTGGATAATCATAAATATATATAAATTTGTATGTTTGTGTTTGTCTAGAGATAAGGTGAGATGAGAAGTAAGGAAAAGGGGAGAGGCGGTGGAGGTCTCAGTCAAGTGGGATACACTAATGTTTTAGGTTAGTGTAGTTTAGTCTGGGAAAAGAGTAAGCCATGGATGCCAGATCTGGAAGTATTGATCAACCTTTTCTAGTACCCTGAAAGAATATTGTTCCATTTGCCTGATGTGTCTAACTAAGGATAATACTTGTGTAAACGTAGGTGGGGTTTTATTTCTCCATGCTCTAGCTATGGTCAATTTAGTCGCCATAAAAAGGTAGATTGTGAGTACGTCATTGTGGCTGTTTAGGGTAGGTATTGGCATGTGCAGAAGAGCAATCTCTGGTAAGTAGGGGGGAATGATGTGGAGGTCACCTAAAGTGTTGTATATTTTCCTCCAGAGGGATTGAATTTTTGGGCAAGACCACCAAATATGAATGTGAGTACCTATTTGTCCGCATTGCCTCCAGCAAAGAGGGGTTTGGGAGGGATATGCTGTATGTAGAGTAGCAGGTACAAGGTGCCACCTGACAGTGAGTTTATAATAGAGCTCCCATAAGGTGGCACAATGGAGTAATTTTCTAGTTAGTTGGATCCTACTGTTCCATACACTAAGATCAACTGTGAATCCAATCTCTTTCTCCCAAGCGCTGTGTTGGGAAATCTTGTGGAATGGTTTAGAGGTTAACAAGAGATTGTAATGTAGGGACAGGGAATGTTTGATTGAATGTGCATTATTCCACACTCTTTCCCATGGCGAAGAAGTCCTAAGGGTATTCTTCGGATATCCCCATGAGCGTAGCCAAGAGCTCATACGAAAGGTCTCAAAGTGGAGTTTCAGGGGTATTTTGAATTTGATACACAATTGGGAATGTGGGATCCAAACCTCTGTCTCATAAAAATCCTTGAGGGTCTGGATGCGTAAGTCCTGCCAAAGGTCTATGTGTGCTTCTGGTAATGAGAACAAGACTGCCTTTATGGTTAGAGTGGGGGAAGGATGTGGGGAAATATTTGGCTCATGTCGGATAGAATCCCAGAACGTCAGTGCGTCATGTATTATTGGATACATTTGACCCAGTTTATGTCTATGGTGTGCGGGTACCCACAAAAGATCAGATAGCGTCAGGTTAGGGGGGAACATTGAGGATTCTGCTAAATACCAGCCTAACGAGTGAGACTTGTTATTGTTCCAGTCAAGTAAGTGTGAGAGTCTTGCGGTGTTAAAGTATGTCAACAGATTTGGGAGAGCTAATCCTCCTTGTGTGTAAGGTCTTTCTAAGGTGTGTCTCGCGGTCCTAGGGCGCTTGTCTCTCCATATGTAGGTAGTGATCATGCCTTGTAGTTTGTTCAAAGTGGGTCTCGGGATGCATCTATATAAGTAGGTTATCTTTGGGAGAAAGGACATTTTAATAGCTGCCATCCTGCCGGTCCAGGATATTTCTTTAAATTCCCATGTATTTAGAAGTTTGTGAAATTCTGTAAGCCTGTCAGTGAAGTTTTTAGAAATGGTGGTTGCGGGGTCTGGGGTTACGCACACTCCCAAAACCTTAATAAAGTCAGATTTCCACTGGAATCTATGTGACATTTGTAAGCCTCTAAGAGTCTTGGCAGGTATGTTTATGCTTAGGGCCTCCGTTTTGTCTATATTTAATTTGTAGTAGCTGATGGAGCTGAATATATTTATGATACTGAATATCTGTTTTAGGGAGTTAACTGGAGAGGTTAGGAATAAGGTTATATCATCCGCATAGAGTGAAATCTTATGCGTGTGATTTCCGAATGTCAACCCCTCCACATCAGGGTTTATACGAATCGCTTGCGCTAAGGGTTCTATTGCTATCGGGAAAAGGAGGGGTGAAAGGGGACAACCTTGTCTCGTTCCATTGGTAATGTTGAAGGTTTCTGATTGGAAGCCCGTGCCTTTGATTCGTGCTGTGGGATGGGAGTATAGTGCTTGTACAGCTTTAATAAAAGGTGCAGAGAAGTTAAATATCCTCATTGTTTCCCATAAATAAATCCATCTCACCCTGTCAAAGGCTTTCTCTGCATCCAGGGACAAGGCCAAGAGTTGGACCTCGTCCCTGGATGCTATACTAAGGAGATCTAATATGCGCCTAGTGGCGTCTGGGCCTTCCCTGTTTGGGATGAATCCCACCTGATCGGGATGTATGAGTGTGTTAATTACTTTGGACATTCTATTAGCTAATAATTTAGCGTATAACTTTATATCAATATTAAGGAGGGAGATGGGTCTGTAACTACTGCAATATTCTGGGTTCTTTCCTGGCTTGGGGATGGTGACTACTGTCGCCTCGAGGAATTCTGCACTAAAGGCGCCCTTTTGCATGATCTCCTGGAATACTCTACATAGTACGGGGGCCAAGATGACCTGGTAAGTTTTGTAAAACCGTGCCGTGTACCTGTCCGGCCGGGAGATTTCCCTAATTTGAGTGAACTGATTACATTGGTTACTTCTTTGTGAGTTATTTGATCTGTTAAGGTGGGGAAAAGTGTTGTGTCGAGGACCGGCAGATTAAGGCTTTTGAGATAATCAGAAATGTCTGATGGAGGGGGGGGGTGATTCTATGTTGTATAATGTTTGGTAAAAGTCCTTGAAAGCTTGACCTATATCTCTCGGGGCGCAAACTGAGTGTCCGTCCTTGTTTCTAATGGTCAGTACTCTCGATTGTGCTGCGCGGTATCTTAATTTTTTAGCTAGTAAGGCTGAGGCCTTATTACTGAAGTGATAGTACAGTCTAAATATTTTTTTTTTACAAATTCTTTCTGCACTGTATATTAAATTCATTCTAAGGTACTAAAGGCATAGACAAACCATTTATCCAGCTGTCCCCCAGAAAAAAAACATACATATGGATCAGCCAATCAAAAGTTGTGGGACTTTCAACTTAAAGTAGAATCTATAAGGATAATATGTTGGGTTACAAAATAGTTTGAAAAATGTCTATTTTTTATAGGAAAGGAGTTGGTAATAAATATCAGAAAAATGTGTTTTTTCCAGCCAGGGAAACACAGCAATAAATACAAATATGTGAATACCATGTAGCTGTGGACACAGAGTTCGCGTGATTGAATCTTATCTCTCCTTCATGATAATTTGCTTAACTTGGTGAGCTCAATGTTTTTGAAGAGTCTTGTTCTTAGCAACTGATGTCTAGCCAGCAAATCCTTTGATCCCTGTTTTATATTTATATAAACAATTTTTCAGCTGTTTTTATGTGAATGAAATTTACTCTTAATCATGGGCTACTTCATTTTAGCATTTCTCTTCTTGTGTCTCTACTTCAAGTGCTAAGTTTATCAGTTAAAATATTCCTATCCGTGGGATAGAGGGAGCATTTAGCTGATATATTACTGCTGTCTGAGCTTTTAACCTGTTCATGTAGTTAAATTATAAATATTTGCTCAACAACAAGTGCTGTTTGTAAATTGTAATGCAATGTAGTATCAGGTTTACAACACTAAACAGCAATAACAAAACAAACTATTTTTGGATATTTATCTTTAGCTTGTTGTAAGAAAATGATTTTTTTAATAACTTATTTTAAATGAATTATCTTTGTATGTAGAGAAATACAATTACCTATAATTTAAAATGTTATATCTCAAAGTATGGGAAGAAGATAACATTAAACAAACTATGGACACATTTATATTGCTGCCTTTAATTAAAGAAATATGAAACCCAATTTTTTCTTTCATGATTCAGATAGAGGATGCAATTTTAAGCAACTTTACATTACACAAATCAGCAAGTGCTACCCATGTGTTGAACCAAAAATGTGACGTGTCCTAAGCTTACATTCCTGCTTTTTCAAATAAAGATATCAAGAGAACGAAGAAAAAGTGATAATAGGAGAAAATTAGAAAGTTGCTTAAAATGGCATGCTTTATCTGAATCATGAAAGAAAAAAAAATTGGGTTTCATATCCCTTTAATTATCACCAGCCGTAAAGTGTTATTTTTTCTCATTTAACATTTAATATGCCTCAGCGGTTTACATTGTCCCAATTTTCTCAATTTATGCAATTTACTGCTTATCTCATCATGTATCATAAGATGCGTCATGAAAGAGACATGAAATGCCTTGTAATACATTTTTGGAATCATGTTGTCATTGTGTTTACTGCCACTTTAAGATGCCCTCATTGTAATCAGAAATATCCTTTAAGACACTTAATTTTTATTTAATTAATATTTGTGTGTCGCATTAATTTAAACTAGTTTGCAAGCTAAAAACCATCGCCGCAATTCAACCCGATCAAGTACGATCGGGTTAATTGACACCCCATGCGATTCTGCAGGGGGCGGCGTTGCACCAGCAGCTCTTGTGAGCTGCTGGTGCAATGCTGAATACGGAGAGCGTATTGCTCTCCGTATTCAGCGCGGTCTGGCGGACCTGATCCGCACTGTCGGATCAGGTCCGCCAGACTTTGATAAATAGAGGCCAAGGTGTTCATTGTGTGCCTAGAAACATAGAAAAGATTAAATCTTTAATCGGACTAAAAATAAAATGGTGTATGATACATTTACAAGTCATTTTTTCTGCCCTGCTGTTTGGATCTACAGTATTTCCTCCATTGCTTTACAATAGTGTTTCGCCAGCAATTATCGTGCTTGTATTCTCACTTGCTTTTTGAATAGCATTCCAAGTCAATATGGCTGCCTGAAGCACGAAATATTACAGCTACATAACTATTTCTGCACCATTTCACGCATCATCCGAAGAGCTGTGTATGTAAGCCAAACCACTAGATTTTGAATACCTCCTCTGATTTTGAGGCAAGTTTTGGCGCAAACGTTTTAGTGATGTTTTTTATTCTCTTCTGCTTAGGGGTGATGTTTGTATTAAGCCGCAGGAAAACACATTAAAATAATTAAGCAAGACTATCAGTATGTTTAAATTGGATGCTGACCACATCCAGCTGTTTATTGGTTGCTACACACATATCCCTTTCATTATTGGCTCACTAGATATGATCAGCTAGCTAGCAGGAGTGTATCGCTGCTCTGGAGCTGGTATTAAAGCTCTTTGCTGGGGTTAAACACATAGTTATATTCAAGTAATTTTGAAAAATAAAAGTCTCTAACACATTAGATCATTTCTTTATCAACTTGTATGTCCCTTTAATACCTGCATGGTATCCCAAACCTTACCTAACAAAACAAAACAAAACAGAACAAATTAAATAGACAACAACAAAAACAATCTCCTTCTATAAAACAATCCATTTTAACATATGCACAAAAAACTTAAATAAACAAAGTCAGAGGCGGAACTACCATTGGTGCAGCTAGTGTAGTGGCCCCAGGGCTCAAGTGATGAGGGACCCATAGCAGCCGGTCTATACCCAGACGTGTGCAGTATGTGTACAATCCTAATGCAGGAGAGCCTAGTTTGCCATTAGTGCAGTTTGCAGGTCCAGCTATCTATCTATCTATCTATTTATCTAGAATCAAAATCATTATACAGAGCAGCATGTATATAATTACCATTATTTTAAAGGTGAAGCTTATACATTGTTAGTACAGACAGAGCCCCACTAGACAGATTACATTGCTTAATGGCCCCTACCAGTGAAATTATTGATTTAAAGCAAGTCTAACATAATGGTAGGATAATCAGATCTAACACAAAAGTGAAAAAAGATACTTCACAGGAGCAATAGAATTTTCATGAAGTTCGCACCTAAAATATCTCAACATAGCTGGCAGTGCTAACATCGTAACACCCCATGTATTTCATTATAAAATATTTAAAAGTATAGTTATTAACTTATAACAATAAAGTGTCATTAAAGTATAGGGGCTCCATTTATTAAGCAGCGGATGCTGCTACGGAGGCCCATCATTTCACGTTCGCCATCAGACTGCTGCTTCTTAACCTGACCACCACCGTTTAGGTGGCAGATTAAAATCATCCCGATCCTAACCCGATCAGGATGATTGACAGACCCTGCTAGCCTTTCACTTTTCATTTTGTGCAATGATAAATGCCGTGACCCCCCATTTCTGAGTCCACTCCATCCATTCACAATAAGACACAATCAACTTTATGGGGAAGAAAAGGCCGCAGCCTGTTTATTAAATAAACAACACAAGTTAAACTTTATCAACATTACAACCTCTTATCTAACAATCCACCCAGTGCTTGCTTTTAACCTCTCCATAAGCCCCCACCCCTTTTCAGGGGCGGGGCGTCCACCATCACTTTCCACTTTCTCTTACCGACAGAAGTACCAGCCACTATCTATCAGGCGTAAGCCTCAACAGATCACAGCAAGCACCCCGCCGTAGCTGCGACAACCAACCTAGTCTCCATTCCTGGGGAGGGAGGGCGGGAAAACTTCCCCCTTCCGTGCTGCTCACAACTCTGCAACTGACAGCTCTCAGCAGGGGAGGAGTATTTATCTCCTCCTATCACCCTCCACCCCCACAGCGGAGCCTACCATCGCTCCCATAAAGTGGGGGTCAAATTGCCCTTTCTCCATGCGTCCGCCGGGCTAGACTTGACCCCCCATTTCTGAGTCCACTCCATCCATTCACAATAAGACACAACCAACTTTATGGGGAAGAAAAGGCCGCAGCCTGTTTATTAAATCAACAACACAAGTTAAACTTTATCAACATTACAACCTCTTATCTAACAATCCACCCAGTGCTTGCTTTTAGCCTCTCCATAAGCCCCCACCCCTTTTCAGGGGCGGGGCATCCACCATCACTTTCCACTTTCTCTTACCGACAGAAGTACCAGCCACTATCTATCAGGCGTAAGCCTCAACAGATCACAGCAAGCACCCCGCCACCACTCGCATTCAGCGAGTACCGCCACACAGGGCTAAGGCCTTTTCGATCCCCTCCTTAATAGTGAAATTAAATAGGTGCAGACCAACTTCATTCAAATGAACCCCATCCTTCAAATAGAAACACCTGCCCGACTCCCCTTCAAATTCCACATGTCTAATGCTCACTCCGCCCAGCTTCCTAACATACCCACTGACCGTCCTATTTACCTTCCTTCTGGATGCTTCCAATTTCCTGGTGTCCCAAGCTGACCGCCAAACCACCCTGCCCTCAATTTCTGACCACACCAAAATCATACCTGGGAACAGTGATAACAACCTATCTATCCCACTCTTCATTCCCCACAGCAAATCTTTCTGAGGCATACACCCTAAGTCGTTCCCTCCCACATGAAGAACCAACAACTGAGGGGGGTCAAACACCCTTGCATATTCTGATACCTTCCCGACCACTTGGGCCCACTTCATACCTCGGACCCCCAACCAACGTAAATGCACCTGCTCCCTGGAGAAACCCAACTGCAACCCATTGTCCTTAACAGCTGCCGCTTTCCTCGCCCAAAATATGTAGGAGTGCCCTAAGATCCAGCAAGACACCGGCCCTGTCAAATAAAGCAAAAAATTTCACTTGTCAATAAACCCCTGGCTGAACCACCAACCCTTGCCTCACGTACCCTTGAAATCTTTCAGACCTCCATCTGCCAATCTTTCTGATCACCCCCCCCATCCAAACCTAAGGATGCTGCCTCCGTTGCTGCCCCAATTGAAAATGAATGGGAACTGAAGTCTTCCCCTCTCAACCCCATCGCCACTAATGCCTTACGCACCACCGCCACAAACTGATACCTAGATAAGGGCATCCCATCACTGTGTACCAACAGTGGACCCGATGAATTATTAGATACCTCAAAAAATTCCCGGACCGAACCAACCGGACAGCAACGGCCCCCAATCTCCCGCAGCACAACCATAGCACCTCTCCCTTCCTGATCCGTCTTGGACTTTCTCACCCAAAGCTCCACCAAATCTTCCTTCAACACCACGTCCTGCCTTGCCAAGCCTCCTAAGTCCCCCCGATTCCTACCCATCAGCTCCGACACCCTAAATGCTCCGAAAAAAGCCAGCACGCATGCCATCTTGAATAATTTTTCCTCGTAACCTGAGGAACAAATACCCCCCAGCCTCCCAATCACACCTTCTAATATGGCAAATGTTAGCGGCCGCCTACCATCTGCCCGCAACTTCCTTTTACACAGACTCTTCACCGCCATCCGCACCACAAAGATTTTTGTCAAATCTACCTGCCCCAACAGTTTGAACAGGAACGCCAAAGCCGCCATCCTCCTCCGTATTTCTGAGGGCGACAGCCCTTCTCTCCCCCAGCATTTTATCCACTCTACCAAAGTTCTCATCCCCTCCTCCACAGTACCTTCTTGATAATCCTGCTCCATCCTATTCCTCCACAACTTCCACACTCGGACGTAAGCCCTCCATGTGTTAGGAGCTAAAGCCCCTTGTACCAGACTCAATGTTCCTGGCAGCCAAGCTGCCACAGATCCTCTGGGCACTCCCGGCCTTCCGCATCCGCCCCTGGAGCCACCTCTCGAAATCGATCCCACTGGAACCGGGATAAAGAATCAGTAATTACATTAAGACGTCCAGGGACATGTACCACCCTCCATGATACATTACACCTCAAGCATTCCAACACAAATGCCCTTAGTAAACGGATCACGGCCGGAGAATTTGCTGTCAAGAAATTAATCGCCCATACCACCCCCAAATTGTCAGAGTGGAAACAAACCCTTTTGTCCCTGAGGTGTTCAGGCCAAATTCTCAACGCTACCACCAATGGGAACAACTCCAGAAATGTCAGATTCCTTGTCAACCCCCATTCCACCCAAACCTCTGGCCAGGCCCCCGCACACCACATACCATTTAGGAAAGCCCCAAATCCATGGGCACCCGACGCATCTGTAAACAAACATAATTGGTCGTCCGACCAACCGACCTCCTGGATCAACAAAGATCCATTAAAGTCTTCTAAAAAGATTTTCCAAATCTTCAAATCCTCCTTCATATCTGACGATATGCGGATGTGAAATTTTGGATTAGAAACTCCAGCTGTAGCCAGTGACAATCTGCGACAGAAAACCCGACCAATGGGAATAATCCGACCAGCAAAATTTAACTTACCCAACAGCGATTGCAGTTCCTTAAGTAAGACTTTCTTCTTGCTCAGGACCCCGTCAATCACCTCCCGCAGATCCCGGACTTTGTCCTCCGGGAGTCTGCATTCCATTCTGACCGAATCAATCTCAATCCCCAGAAAACTCAGAATCGTTGCCGGGCCCTCCGATTTTTCCTCCGAAATCGGAATACCAAACTCCTGAGCCACCTCACCAAAAACCGCTACAAGGAGCTCACATATACCGGACCCAGCTGGGCCCACAAAGAGGAAATCGTCCAAGTAATGCACTACTGAGACCTTCCCCGACCTCTTCTTCACCACCCACTCCACGAACGAGCTGAACCTCTCAAAATATGAAAAGGAAATTGAACAGCCCATCGGGAGGCAAAGGTCGACATAAAACCGATCCTCAAATTTGCACCCCAAAAGGTGATGGGACCTCGGGTGAACAGGCAATAGTCTGAAAGCGGATTCAACATCCGCCTTCGCCAACAGGGCTCCCGGCCCGCCTTCCTCACTACCGAGATTGCCTTGTCAAAAGAGGCATACTTCACTGATACCAATTCCGGGTCAATGCCATCATTCACTGATATACCCCGCGGGTAAGATAAATGATGTATCATCCGGAATTGCCCCGGAGTCTTCTTAGGCACCACCCCCAAAGGAGACACCCTTAGTCCCGGGAAAGGAGGTAGCCTGAATGGGCCCGCCATCCTCCCCAGTTTGATTTCTTTCCCCAACTTCTCCCTCAACACCTCCGGAAATTACCTTGCTGACTTTAAATTTCCCGTGAAGGACGGCCCCTCTTGCTCCTTAAAAGGAATCAAAAATCCAGAACTAAATCCCGTTAAGAGCAATTCCGCGTCCCCCACGTGCCCCCGCTCATTGGCGTACGCCTCGAGCCACAGGACCATCTTTTTTACTTTCACCGGCGTCCGTGCCCAGTACACCCACTTCCCCCGGCCTGTTACCCATTCTGCTCCTTCGGAAACATTTCGCCCCTGAATGGATCCCTCCACACACCGAACACTCGTGTTTGTATTTACACGAGGATCCAAACTTACATTGCCCTTCATTAAACTGGAAGCACAGCCCTTTACGGATAGCTGTTCCAGTTCCTGCACTGGCTCCAGGGATGCTCCCCGACTGTCCCGAACTCCGAAAGGAACGAGCCCCCCGCAACGGGGTCATCATTTCTAACCATATCCCCATATCCCTATCGTCCCACCGCATCTCTGTACGAACTGCCATTCGCTGGCTGAATCCCTCATCATACCTCCACCAGGTCATTCCCCCATAGGTCCCAAAGGCACTAGCTATCTCTTCATAATAGCAAAAAAGGGAAGCCCCCTGCTCGGGGAACTTTTCACAAAAAACACTAGCTAAGATCCGAAAGGCCCGAGACCAATTCGCAAATGTCTTGGGCAACTTCCTCCACCTTTTCTTTCTTTCCTCCTCTTCCTTTTTCCCTTTCTCCTTCTCATCTTCCTTCACCTCTAACACATGCTCCAAGGGCAACAGGGAGAATATCTCCACAAATTCCCTCTTCCCTATCTTTTCCCGCAACTCGGCCGTTAGATGGATACCCAACGGGCCCACCGAGCATAAACAACGCCTCCTAAGCGCCTCTTCCGGAACTCTTACCACTTCCTTACTCGTAGCCGGTGACTCACCTGCTACCGCAACCCCACTACTCTGCGCTGCTACTACCGGCGCTACTACTCCCTGCGTCCCCGCTGCTACTCCCGATGCTACTACACCCTGCGTCCCCGAACCAGGGGCCACCCATGCCGCCGCAACAGGAACACCCCCACTGCTAGGCTTCTCCAATGCCGCCAATAAGCCCTTCAGACCTGCCAATATCATGCCTCTCTCACCACTCTCCACCACAGCCACTCCTGGCGCACCCCCAGCCGTACCCTCACCTGTAGGCTGCTGCACCGTCACTGGGATTTGTGTCGACTCCGTCCCTTGTTCCCTCCTCTGCTCTCTCCTTTCGCTTTCAGGACCTCTGCTGATGTCCAGTCTCCTACGTACGTCGTCTCGTCTGGCAGGAGAACGTCCCCTGCCGTGCCTGCTCCTGTCCCGCTCTCTTTCTACCCGCGCTCGGGTTGGCGACCCAGACCTGCCTCCTCCCTGATGCCGCCGTATCAGCGTTCTCGACCTCCGGCGACCGCCGGAACCTCCTACCCTGACAGCGGGTGATGAGCCCCTCCTACCTGCACCTACAGACTGTGAAGAAGACATAGTCAAAACACCCCTTTCCTCCCCTTCTGCCCCCCGGCCTCCCTCCCCTTCCCCTTGCCCCGCCCCTACTGCACTCCGTTGGGGAGACAACATCTGAAGAAGCTGCACCAGGGTAGACATACCCCCTACCTGGCCAACCGTAACTGAACCCGACGATGTTCCCTCCAATGGGTCCTCCTCTTCAAAGTTCCCACTGGCCTCCAACTCTAATGGTGGATCTGTGATATCCTCCTGCCATTCCCCAGTGCCACTCCTCCTGGCTTCCGCAGCCACCACACCCCTCCTGCTTCCCGCAGCATTCCCTGTAACCAGAAGAAAAGTTAAACACCCTGCACCCTAACCTGCCCCTTACAAAACCCCCCCACTTTCCCTCCCCCCTCCTAACCCCCCGTGATTCACCCCTGCTGACCAGCTGACCTCCCTTGCAATCCCCCTCAGACTGTCCCCCCACGCCCTCCCCATCAATAAAAAACCCCTTCATACCTACATATCTAACTGCTCCCACCCCTTCCCTGTTCCTACCATTATATTAAACCTTGCCGACTTCTCCACCCCTCCTATGTACTTTTTTTTTTTTATGACCCGCCCCACCTGCCACCTAAAGTCCTCCCCGCCTACCTACTCCTACCAAACCTTCGGGCCTTCTTTCCGACCATACCTTAGACCCACCTACTCTAACTACCATTTCCCTGTCCCTCCCGGCGTGCCTGGAAGCCGCAACATTCCCCATCCCTCCTTGTCAACACCCCCCATCACTCCCTTCCCCCTTACAGCATCTTGCTGCCCACCTCCGCTCAGCCCTATCCCAGTAATCCCTCCCCCTAATCCCTCCCCCACCTGTGTTCATCATTACTGAGCCTTCTCCCAGCTTCCCGCCAACTAGCCCGTGTAAATAAAGCTCCCCGTCTCCTCAGTTACCCCCCTGCTCCCTCACCTCTGACCCAACACCTGCTCCCAGCCCGCAAACCCCTTACCACGATGCCAAGGGCTCACAATAATCCACCACCCTCGCTAATTCCCCTGATAAGCCAAAACCTAACCCCTCAACCGTCACTTCAAAAACACCAAGCCCAAACCCCCCCCTGCAATCCTCTCTAACTCCGTTATCCCAGAATACCACACCACTGAACCTAAAACCTAGTTCTCACCTTTTACCCCCTTCTCCCAATATCCCTACCCCACAAGGCTAAGTCCTGCCTCAACCTCCAACCCCAAGAAAACAAAATTGCCCCAAAACTCCACTACCTTTATGCCCCCACCTAGAGCCTTATCCCGGCTCCCGGCCACAACCCACTGAACCTAAACTAACAAGATCCACTCCCCACTCCCCTGACTAACGCACACTAAGTCGAAAACCCCTCTAACCCATCTAATCTGGACCTCATCCCTTTGCCTGTCCCTAACGGCCACCCGGCCCTTGAAGCCCCCCCCAAGCCTTATCCCGGCTCCCCACCCATACCCTTCCCTCAATATGCATGCCCCCAATCCATCTTTATCCCCCCCATCCTCACCCATGTGCCTCCATAATCCCCGTTACCCCTCACATCAAGATGGCCTCCACATTCCCCCATGCCTTCTTTGCCGCCCATATCTGCGATAGCTCAGTGGAACTCACCTTCGTCCACGCCGCCGGTCCCGCTCCTCAACGATCTCCGTCTGCCTCTTCCAGCGCCCAGTTCCTCCTGACGCCGTCCGCCAATGACATCAGCCACCGGCGCCGTGCTAGGCCGCGACTCGGCCCCACCTCCTCCTCGACGACCTCTCCCGCCATCCGGCCTCACCGCTGCATCCGCTGGCTGCATGGACCTGGCGGCGTCGATCTCCGGACTCAGGCGCTCCGGTGGCCGCGACCTCCTGGCTGGCCGTCCTCTGGTCCCGCTCCTCGCCGACTCCTCAACCGGAACACCAACTGCCGCCACACCTCCACTCAGCCGCTCCCGGATCCAGTCTTCGCCGTTCTGCCTGGCGACCGCCAGCAACTCCGACAGCAGGGCTTCCATCCGACTCCAGGTAAGACACTACAGGTGAGTAAAAAACTTCCCCCTTCCATGCTGCTCACAACTCTGCAACTGACAGCTCTCAGCAGGGGAGGAGTATTTATCTCCTCCTATCACCCTCCACCCCCACAGCGGAGCCTACCATCGCTCCCATAAAGTGGGGGTCAAATAGCCCTTTCTCCATGCGTCCGCCGGGCTAGACTACAGCGTAATCTAATAAATGTACCCCTAGGTATCCTTTTGTTGTAATAAAGTTTACAACTGAAACTGAATCAACATCATTACTGACTAATTTTATATCTACTGGCCATGTTAGGTAAAATAATAGGTTACAAGCCTACCTCTATATAAGAGCAATTACACAGTTACACTTTCAGTAATTCAAAGTGATCATAGCATTTTAATTAAAAAATTTAAATTAAAAACACTGTGAAAAAAAAAAAAAATATATATATATATATATATTTACATACTTTTATTCAACTTTAATCTCATACAGGTATACCTCACTTTACAGCACTTCACTTTACAGCGATTCGCTAATACAGCGCTTTGTGGAGCTGAAGTTCAACCTCCAAAGATTTTGAAACAGTGCTGTAAATCATTGTGAGATTGCGAGAAAAGTGACTGGCACCATTTTGCTATGCTTAGTTCACTCTGTTAACTGCATTGCAGTGCAATCTGTGTCTCAGTGCTATAGTCTGGCAAATTTTACTACAGTAATTGTCACTATTTTACAGGTACAGTATTTATTGAATACTAACTGAATACTTGCTGTGCTAGTGTTAAACTAAACATAGCACTATTGCACCCCTAATATATGTTAGTTCAAACATGTTTTTAAGATTTTAAACACTGAAAAGAAATCTAAAACTGCCTTGTTTCACTTTAAGGCGGTTTTCACTTTACAGTGGGGCTCCGGTCCCTAAACCGCTGTATGAGCAGGGTATACCTGTATAAATAAAGGAGCCTAGAATTCCAATGGCTTTAGTACAAACAAAGGTTCTGATTGATGGGTATGAGCCGTGCAAGAACAAAAAAGGCTAAACCAGGCATTCTTTAAGGTTTCTTTACAGCAGATGGTTCATGGCAGCATTTAATGGTTATTTTTTGTGTGTGCTTTTTATAGCATGCTGATACAAGGCTATTTCTCATGCACCCCAGATAAGGTTGAGGCCAAGAAAAGGATTGCAGTTGTCCAGTCTACTTTACACTGACCATATCTGACCATATCTCATTATTTCCTTCCTTGTTATCTTCAAACATTCCATTAAAGCAGAGGGTTGTCAGGAAGAGGAAGGCTGTGGCAAGAGTCTGGCAAGGCTTTATTTTACTTAGATTTAAATGTAATTCTTTTCTGCCCAGGATCACCAGAAGCATGTAGTCGAAAGAAAAAAAAAAGTGCTCCTGGAACTCTTTCTCAAAGCAAATTTAGAAAGTTCCTCTTAGTGGAGGAGTCTGTAAGAGTCTTGTAATCAGCTCACTGTCAGCCGTTTCCTCAGATCAACTTTAATGGGCCACTTTAGTTTCACTCCTGCCAAAGCATTTGCTTGGATTGAAAACATAGGGGCATCTGAGAGGTATTCTTAGCTCACAGTTCAAGATTATTTTGGAGCCAGCAATCTGAGTGAAATGGCCAGTTCATTTATCAAGGACCAACTATATTTAACTTGAACAAAAGTTCATCAATCCCTTATAATAAGTAAAGCAGATAACCACAAGTGTTTTCTTGCATTTCCAGATAAGTTAAGTATTTGAATGACTTAAAATATCTCTTTTACCTTTTGGAGTAGGTCTCTTACCTAATGGGATGATTAACAGTAATTTCCCTTTCTTACAGTAAATAAATTAAAAATAACTTTTGAACTATATACAATTTCTAGACACATTTTCTTCCATTATTCCATATAAACATATATATATATATACAAATGAATGATTTCAGCACATGTGCAGAATGGCATTGCCTCATTTAGTCAATTCTGTTTGTTTTATATTGGCTTGTCATACAGTGATTTAATGTACCTGCATTATCTGTATACCTTTATATACATTCTGGTGTCTTTTTTTTATGCCATGATTGGGGTCTTTACACTTAATTAATCTAACAGGATATACTGCTATATAAATCACTAATACATTTAGGGCCATATTACAAGTGGAGCACTAAATATTGCTTTGGTGAAAGTGATAACTGCGCTCTACTGAGTAATACCATCAAACACTAATGTGTGCTGGTATTACAAGTTAAGGTCAAATGTACTCGCATTCGCATTGCTGGGAGCCTCATTTTGATGCTGTCAGAGAGAACACAGAACCTAAGCGCAGCGAAAGAGTAGGTAATGCAGCAATGGCAGCAATATTAAATATATATGTATATGATTATATACATATATATTTTGTGTTTGTATGTGTATATACACATTGACACATAAATGTATATGTATATAAGCATATATGCTACATATTTACTGGGAACATACAGTTCCCATAGACCGCAATGTAAAGGCACTTTTCTAACACCCCACACCCGCCAAATTTACCCCCAAAATATTGCCTAGTGCAGTTATTTTAGACAATAATAAAAATTCTACAATTTTTATTTTCCAATAAAATACACTACACTGTATTTTGGGGGGCAATTGGGGCATATTTATAAAATTAACCAGAGATCTGATCTCTGGTTAATTTTCTAAGCGCTAATTGCTACCGCAAACTTGTGGTAGCAATAACCAGCCACTTTTAATGGCTGAATATTTATCATACGCCCACAAACTGTTTGTGAGCGTGTGATAAATTAGTGCTCCACTTGTAATCTAGCCCTCAAAACCCTTTCCGGTCCTATAAATTAAATAAAACCTGTAGCCGGCAGATTTTATTTAATTTTCACGCCATACTTTTCAATTTCTCAGGTTAAAAATGTACTGTTGATAACAAGCTAGAACAGTACGAATATATGACTATGAGATGGAATGCGAATAGAGACAGTTAACACTAATCACATATAGGGAGGATGGGTGAAACGACCTAATAATTACTATACGAAGGACTATACATGACATTGCAGCGTGGACCAATGGAGTTCAATTATTATATTTCAACCAGGTAAGGTGGGATGCAGAATGGACACGGTATCTTATACTGTTGAGTTAAACATTGTCAAATATTGGTATTAGGGTTGCCAGGTGTCCAGTATTTAACCGGACAGTCCAGTATTTTAGCAGGCTGTCCAGTAAAATCTGTACAAAAATACTGGACACATAAATGTCCAGTATTTTTAAAGACCCCTGTCAACTAAATGTAAAGGGCCTTCTAGTCCTTTATTCATTAGAAATATGGCTCAAAAAGGAGTTACACTGTGCATTTTCTATTCTATGTGTTACAGGCAACCATGGGGGTGTTCAATCATTGCTGGGTGTGTACCTCTAGCAGCCAAGGGGTCACATCACTGCTCTGTACATGTGTTACTGGCAACCAAGGGGATAAAATGACTGCTTATTTGTGAAAAATATATGGTGGTGGGATCAAGGGTGGGGCCTAAGGTTGAGCTTTTGTGGAGACATTGGGGCCAATTTAACAAAGTGCGAGCAGGGGGTGTCAATCAGTCCGATCATATAGATCGGGTAGATTGAAGACCACAGTCTCAGAGGCAGCAGACCAGTTATGGAGCAGCAGTCTTTAGACTGCTGCTTTATAACTGCTGTTTCCGGCGAGCCTGAAGGCTCACACGGAAACAGGGGCATCAAGCTCCAGTCGGAGCTTGATAATTCGGTCCCATTGTGTGAAGCCAGCTATGTCCCATATCCAGTCACCTATAGGTTGTCCTGTATTTTTATGAAGCACAGCTGGCAACCCTAATTGGTATTGTGCATCAGACTGTTTTATGTTCTTAAACTGTTGGAATTTTATGACAATTTTCATCTGATGTACAAAATGTTACATAGAAAGCTAATCATTAATAGTGCTGAGCTTTGGAAAGAGGAGAGGCCCCTTCCTTGCTCAAGCAAAATACTGTTATTTAGCATATTGAGAAACATCTTTATAAGGGCTTTTCTACTCTCTCATTTCTTCTTTCTGACTTACTACAGTATAGATTTGTATGTAAAATCTGATGGAGCTGCGCCTCCAAATAATGTAAACTTTCTTTTGATATGAATAAATCTTTTTTTTTTTTTTTTTTTTTAAATGTACTGTTGTTCTGCTGCAATAATGTAAAATAGGCCTTGAAAGTTGATGCTAACAATTTCTACAGGTGTCCCAACTTTTGTTGATTACTTAAAACCCTTAAAAACAGTGTTACTGTGTTACTACATCCTCTTGAGCATTATTTGGACAGTATTGTTCTACATGAGTGCATTGCTATGACAATGGCTAGAAAAAAAAAAGCAATTAATAATGGAAAACAGACAGATCATTATAGCCTTTAAAACTGTAGGTCTTTCCTTTAGAAAAATTGCAAAAAGTGTCTGTAAGTACAGTTTCCTACATCAAAGGGAACTTGGAAACTGGCAGGAAGAAGTCAGAAAATATACTTCTCAGAGTCAACCGTTTACATGATAGGTGGCTAAAAGGACAACATCTTCAAGCACAGATTAACACTGGTCAAAGTATTCTTTTCAATTGTGAAGATAAGACCTAATGGTTTAACAGGTCAAGTGGCAGTAAGAAAGTCGCTGCTAAGATGGCAAAATAAGAAATTAGTCTTGCCTGGGCCATGAAGCACCACCAGTAAATTACTGAAGACTGGAAGAATGTGAAATGATGGTTTCTCATTATGTGAATCAGACCCAGGATTGAACCTGGACTCTACAGTCTTTCTGGCAGTGACTTTTCCTCTTAAGCCACTGAAGAGCTCCAGCTTGTTTATGCTTCTGGAAGACCTGCTGCCTGCACTGGCTGTACTCTCTGGCTCTACCTGCCTGCCACCTGCAGACTGTTACTTTGTTAGTCTCTTTATAAAAGACAACATTTCTGACCACTTTCTTGTCCTGACGTGGTTTACCTTTTGTTTTTACAAATGTAGAACATGTTCTGGAAAACAAGAAATAGGTACCTAATGGTATAATAACGTTGATCCCATAAACATACAAATCGCCATTGGATGGGTCTGCCTATTGGAAGAATTTATCCTGGACTCTTACACTCTGCAATTATTTTTTTTTCTTTTTTACACTATTTTAGTTTTAAGAGAGCAGATCTTAAAGGTCCCTAGACCTTATTTTTAAATGTAGAACATCCTGCTTTTCAATCTGCCTAGTTTTTTTGACCCTGCTAACTCTCATATCTTCCCTGTGCCTTGTTGTTGATTGTACTGATTCCTGGTTCTATGACCCCTGGCTTGTCCTGGACTTTGCTCTTGTAATTCATATTTTGTGGTCCTGTGTCCTTACTCAGGCTGCGGATTCCAAGTCCTTTGTCCTGTGCTCAACACTGCATATTTCAAGTCCTGTGTCCTGTGCTCAGCACTGCAGATTCCAAGTCCTGTGTCCTATGGTCAGCACTGCAGATTCAAAGTCCTGTGTCCTGTGCTCAGCTCTACAGATTGTCTATGATTCAGCTCTAGAGGACACATTCCTGTGTCCAGTGTTCATCTCTAGAGACTCCAAGTCCTATGTGCAGTGTCCTGCTCTACAGATTCCATGTCCTGTGCCCAGTGTCCTGCTCTAGAGACTCCAAGCTGTGTGTCCAGTGTTCTGCTGCACAGAATCCAAATCCTTTGTCTCCTGCTGCACAGAATCCAAGTCATGTGTCTCCTGCTTCACATAATTCAAGTCCTGTGCCCAGCTCCACAGAATCCAAGTCATGTGTCCAGTATTTGGCTCTACAGATTCCAGTTCCTGTTCCAGTACAATAAACTTGCCTAGTGTGTGTTAGTTGTCCTGCATACAAAGGGAAAGAACAGAAAAGGGAGTTTTACCTCTGTTCTTTTTAGTGAAAAAAACACCCAGTTTCCAGTAACCTCTACTAGGTGCCTCCAAACTCCTAACCCCACTCCTATGAGTGAGCATGATAGTGTGACAGCAACTGTCAAACATGGAGGAGAAAGTGTGATGGATCCAGAATTAATTATTACCACAGCATTTTGCAGCACTTTGCAATGCCCTCTGATACACATATAGTCAGCAATTCATCCTACAGGACTATATTGACTCAAAACATACCTCCAGGCTATGTCACAACTATCTTAGAAGAAAGGAACAAGATTGTAGGTTTCAAATATTGAAATGGCCATTACAGTTTCCAGACTGATATCCCATCAAGCTGGTTGGGATTAACTAGACAGAGAGTTGAAACCAAATAAACATGGGTCAATCTCTCTCAAGTGGTCCAACATAGATTGCTTGACCATTTTTAATTTTCCAATTTTTTTGAGGGATTACCTCTATGTATTGGTACTGCAAAATCACCAGTTTTTTTTTTTTTATTGTACATTGTTTAACCATGGCAGCCATCTTTATGGTGCAAAACAAATTTTGTTCCTACAGTTGTGTACAGAAACCTCAATATCTTAGCTCCTTGGAAAAAAAACTGATCTATAGATCACATTACAAGACACATGCAGATATATAAACATTTTGCACATTCGTGATCCTTAGACTTAGAACTTAAGTCATAAAGTAATGGTGAAAATTACGGAAAGTTCCACTTTAAAGGTCAATTTATAATGTGAAGGGTTTGAGTTTCAGCCCTAAATTTGTTAGGGGGTACCTAGTTACGTATAGTGTGCATGCAGAACATTTCAGGTTTGAGGCTTATCTCATTACGTTTTTATGGGGGAGAGAAGTTTGAGATTCCACTGGTTACAGAGCTAGGACTAGTAGAAATCTGGAGAAAAGCCTACTTTATTCAAGCGTTTTGAGAATTGACAAGACATAATATAAGCAAAACACATAATAAAAATGAAAAGTATTTTATATTAATTATGTTTATAATTGGCATACAATAGCTTATGCTTGCCAACAAGCTCTAGCTCTAAAATGTTACTACATTTGATATTGGCAACAGTGAAGCATCTATCATGTTTATGCAGACACCAACGTAACATTAGGGTAGAAAGACTTGTTTCTGCATGTCTGGACATGCCCAAACCTGCAAGTGTTTGGACACAGCTTGTCAGTGTATTGGCTGCATTCTTGTGAGTTAGATGCTAAGAGCTAATCAGTGTTAGTTTTAAGTGATGTGGGAATAGATTTTTTTGGAAATATGGAAATATAATATTTGTTGTGCACCATGACATAAAGATGGCTGCCGTGGTTAAATCAATTTAAATAAAAAAAAACTGGTGGTTTTGCAATACCAATACATAGAGGTAATCACTCAAACAAATTAGGAAAATTAAAAATGGTCAAGAAACCAGCTTTGCAATTATTGGACCACTTGAGATGGATTGACTCACATACAAGGGAAAAACATTTTAAGCAACTTCTGCAATAGTTTTGGGAAGAAATTTGTGAATAATATATGATATCCATTGTAAAAAGAATGCCACTAGTGTGTTTGGCTTTTATATTTTCAAAAGATGGCTACTTTGATAAGTAAAACAATGTAAATACAATTTTCTTAAACATAACAATGCCATGATTTTGTTTTTTTATCTCAATTTGTTTATTTGTTCTATGTTTTAATTTAAAAGTACATTGAGACATTTTATCTGTAAAAAATTTAAATAACGGACATTTTATATAAAAGCTCATATAATGAAGGGCACTCATAGTTCTTGTATTAAAAATCATTTTTAATAATCATCTATCATAAAACAAGACACAAGTAACTTGTGACTTGTTTTATGATGTGAATATATATATATATAAGTATCGTGCTTCATCATTTTACTTATTCACAAGAGTGGCCTTTATAGTACTTATGCCTTCATGAGTGAACTTGTAAACTGGAACAAGCATTTATGACTGTGAATTAAGTAATGTAGGCACAGCCACTCTGAAAAGCACTCTCATGCATGTAGGAGTGTCCCCTGTCCCCATAAAGGTGAGATCTCATTTAAGAGTCTTCTAGGCAGATACAATATAGCAAGGCAGCGGGTTCACGATTTACAGTTTTATGAATGTTAAAAGAAGATATTATAAATCTTTTGCTTTGAAACTCATAGTCACAATTTTGTTTTCAGTTCCTGGCAAAATGGAAATGGTGCTATAACAAATAATAGAAATAAATATTGTAAAAAAACAATACTTATAAAAGTTGAAAAGCATCCATAAAGAGATAAAAAAAATGGTTCACAGTCTGCCCATCCTGACAACATAAAATATGCAATATCAGATGGGATAGCAGTGTTTTGCGGATGGAAACAGATTGTAATAGGTTTCTATGAAAGTTGCGATTAAGCAATATCATTTAAAAACATGATTTTAATAACGCCAGTTCAGATAGACAATCATGACAGTGCGAGTGAAGCTTTTAATCAAATATTAAAAATAAAAACACGCCATATGTAGATATGGGTGTCCTGAAGTGACAATAGACATATGTCCATCATGCCAAGATTCCTATGGCATTCATATGGTTATGTGATCATAAAACAGTTCAGACCTGCACACCAACTGTATGCAAAAAATTCAAGGTAGCATGTTGCAGGGTGCCAACTCCCTCTGTCTTCCCAAAACCCTAGTATAATCCAGTAAAATAGAGGAAGTTGCACTCCAATATTTTGACAAAAGTAAAGAACTTTATTGTAGTATACAGCATGTAAAAATATTGAAGTGCAAGTGCAACCTCTTCTGTATTAATAGGTTAATGTGACATTGTGACATATGCAAAAGAGTATTTTACTCAGGGGGTTCATGACTTGAGGTTTCCTGTAACCTTAACAGGTGTGAATGGGCTATTGTATCAGTTTCAGGAGACCTGGCAGTTTCAATTTGAAAACAGGTACTTAAAGGGACATAATACTCATATACTAAATCACTTGAAACTGATGCAGTATAACTGTAAAAAGCTGACAGGAAAATATCACCTGAGCATCTCTATGTAAAAAAGAAAGATATTTTACCTCACAATCTCCTCAGCTCAGCAGAGTAAGTTCTGTGTAAAAAGTTATACTTCACCTGCTCCCAGCTGCAGGTAAAAATAAAAAAAAATGAAGAAATGAACAGCAGCCAATCAGCATCAGCAGTGCTGAGGTCATGAACTCTTACTGTGATCTCATGAGATTTGAGTTAACTCTCATGAGATTTCATGGTAAGCTTCCTTTACCTGATTGGTGAAATATTATGAGAGTTCACGAGGCTCATCCCCTAACTGTCCTAGGACAGACACACTAAAATGCTGCTTAAAAATCCTTTACAATGGGAGGTGGCTACTGAGGAACTTTTGAGGTAAAATATGTTTCTTTTTTACATAGAGATGTTCAGGAGATATTTTCTAGTCAGCTTTTTACAGCTATGCTGCATCACTTTCAAGTGTTTAAACATTTGGGTATTATGGCCCTTTAACATACAAAAAGTCCTTTTCTATTGAAAATTCTATTGAGGTGGTAGGATTTTAACAAACAAAATGATATAACATTGTGGTCCCTTGAGAAACAACAACCAATTTGGTCTGAAAGCAAATAACTGATTGTGATTGAGGTGTATTTGTTTTATCTCCATGTTTTCAATTGTTCTTCATTTATTGTTTTAAAAGGACATAAACCCCACAATTTGTCTTTCATGATTCAGATAGAGAATACAATTTTAAACAACTTTCCAATTTACTTCTATTATTTAATTTGCTTCATTTTCTTGATATTCTTTGTTAAGGAAGCAGCAATGCACTAGCGAGAGCTAATTAACACACTGGGTGAGCCAATAACATTAAACATATATGTGCAGCCACCAATCGGCAGCTCCTGAGCCTACCTAGGTATCCTTTTCAACAAAGGATACCAAGAGAACAAAGCAAATTAGATAATAGCAGTAAATTGGAAAGTTGTTTAAAATCGCAAGTGCTATCTGAATCATGAAGCACAAAAAATGTGTTTCATGTCCCTTTAATTGCGAACCGTTAACAGTACAGTCTAGAGTTTTCCAATAAAAATGACTCCTAAGTTTGCAAATTGGCCTGTTTCTTGCATGAGTGACTTCATAATTCAGGCATTTTTTTCTTTCTCATGATAAAAAAAGCAACTAAACCAGACTGTCTCAGACTAACTGAGATATGTGTTTGACAAAATGCTTGCTTGTCTTATATGAATGCTTCATGGATTTTATTATCTGATTTGGCCTTTTCTGTTGCAGTTATTTAGTCCACATAATACAAATACTTTTTAACTTCTGCCAATAGCTATGGCCATAATACCATGTGAACCTATTCAGATGATAACATTTTTCTTCTTTTAGTTTGCTTTTGTCTCTAATTGCCTTTGACGTCTATTTAAACAGTGTTAGATAAATGTCAGTTACAGTTCAAGTGCCATAAAACACTGAAATGATTGTGTGCATCTCTGGTAAAACTATGCAATTTTGATTCTTTTGATTTTTTTCCCCCCAAAATATATTTTAAATATATAGAATCATATAAACTTTTGTTGAGCACATGATCACAGTTTAGTATGGTGATAAAATCCTTTTTTATCCATCAGGAATATCAATATCTTAAAGGGATAATATTTTCTTTAATGATTTAGATAGATCATGGAATTTTAAACAACTTTCTAATTTACTCCTTTTATCAATTTTTCTTCGTTCTCTTGCAATCTTTATTTAAAAAGTAGGAATATAAAGCTTAGGAGCTGGCCCAATTTTGGTTCTGAACCTGGGTTATGCTTGCTTATTGGTGGCTAAATGTCAGCCACCAATAAGCAAGCGCTATCCAGGGTGCTAAATGGGCCGGTTCCTAAGCTTTATATTCCTTTTTATAAAATAAAGATAGCAAGAGAACGAAGAAAAATTGATAAAAGGAGTAAATTAGAAAGCTGCTTAAAATTGCATGCTCTATCTGAATCATGAAAGAAAAAAATTGGATTTAGTGTCCCTTTAACCCCTTAAGGACCACAGCACTTTTCTATTTTCTGTCCGTTTGGGACCAAGGCTATTTTTACATTTCTGCGGTGTTTGTGTTTAGCTGTAATTTTCCTCTTACTCATTTACTGTACCGACACATATTATATACCGTTTTTCTCGCCATTAAATGGACTTTCTAAAAATACCATTATTTTCATCATATCTTATAATTTACTTTAAAAAAAATGATAAAATATGATGTAAAAAAAAAAAAAAAAAAACTTTTTCTAATTTTGACCCCCAAAATCTGTTACACATCTACAACCACCAAAAAACACCCATGCTAAATAGTTTCTAAATTTTGTCCTGAGTTTAGAAACACCCAATGTTTACATCTTCTTTGCCTTTTTTTGTAAGTTATAGGGCCATAAATACAAGTAGCACTTTGTTATTTCCAAACCACTTTTTTTCAAAATTAGCGCTAGTTACATTAGAACACTAATATCTTTCAGGAATCCCTGAATATCCCTTCACATATATATATATTTTTTTAGTAGTCAACCCAAAGTATTGATCTAGGCCCATTTTGTTATATTTAATGCCACCATTTCACCGCCAAATGTGATCAAATAAAATGTTTTTCACTTTTTCACAAACTTTTTCACAAACTTTAGGTTTCTCACTGAAATTATTCCTTAAAAAATGCTTCTGCTATTATGGCACACATGGTTGTAAATGCTTCTCTGGGATCCCCTTTGTTCAGAAATAGCAGATAGTTTTGGCTTTGGCATTACTTTTTGGTAATTAGATGGCTGCTAAACGCCGCTGCGCACCACACGTGTATTATGCCCAGCAGTGAAGCAGTTAATTAGGGAGCTTGTAGGGTTAATTTTAGCTTTAGTGTAGTGTAGTAGACAACCCAAAGTATTGATCTAGGCCCATTTTGATATATTTCATGCTGCCATTTTACCGCCAAATTCAATCAAATAGAAAAAATCGTTCACTTTTTCACTAACTTTGGGTTTCTCACTGAAATTATTTACAAACAGCTTGTGCAATTATGGCACAAATGGTTGTAAATGCGTCTCTTGGATCCCCTTGGTTCAGAAATAGCAGACATATATGGCTTTGGTATTGCTTTTTGGTAATTAGAAGGCCGCTAAACGCAGCTGCGCACCACACTTGTATTATACCCAGCAGTTAAGGGGTTAATTAGGTAGCTTGTAGGGAGCTTGCAGGGTTAATTTTAGCTCTAGTGTAGAAATCAGCCTCCCACCTGACACATCCCACCCCCTGATCCCTCCTAAACAGCTCTCTTACCTTCCCTTCCCCACCCCACAATTGTCCCCGCCATCTTAAGTACTGGCAGAAAGTCTGCCAGTACTAAAATAAAAGCCTTTTTTTTTTTAAATATATTCTGCTGTGTAGGATCCCCCCTTAGCCCCTAACCTCCCTGATCTCCCCCCACTAACTATTTGCCCCCATTTTGGGTACTGGCAGCTGTCTGCCAGTACCCACTTTGCAATCAAATGTGGTGCTTTTTATTAAAAAAATAAAGCCCACTTTTTCGGTAGTGTAGATGCCCCCCTCCATACCCTGCCCCTCCCAGATCCCTTTTTAGTTATTCATTGTCCCCCTCCTCTGCTACCCACCACCCTCTCCAACCATCCTCTCCCACCACTTCAAACTTACAAATGCCGCTTAGATCGTATGTGCAGAACGTTGGAATGTGAAATATTTTCAGTAAATACATAGATAAAACCTTTATGAAAGTGATGGTAAATCGTACCTTTTGTGAAATGCTAGGATTTACCAGTGCAACAAATACAGGGGACTTTATTTGTCTGCAGCATATGCAGACTTTATTTTTGTTAAATAAATCATGACACAGTGCATTATGTCATGTGTTTTTGTTCATATGAGGTTGTATTTACCCCTTTTTAAGACCTCCTAAGGACCTGATGATTGTTATGATGTCCTGATACGTAAAACTATAGAATTCAAAGATGGCGTACTTTCTTTTTCGCATGACTGTACATATACATATTTAGAAATCTATATGTAAGTTTCTCTATGTTAAAGCCCTCATTCCTTTGAGACCTTATAACTTTTGTGTGCAATATTGTTTTTTAAAATAATTTGTATTATATAGTGTTATTACTTTACTTTGTAATGTATTTTTGATGTGTTTCGTGACACTTTTTTGTTTCGAGAAAGTTAACCAGAGCTATGAGGTTGCGCTAATCCTACGCGCATTAACTTCAATTGTGCTTGAGCGATCATGTTTACTTTCAACTTGTAATGCAAGTGAAAAATAGGACACGTGCAAACAGCCGCAATAAACCCCTTTTCACTTGCGCACAACTGTTAGCGTGCCAGTCGTAATCTAGCCCATTATTATTAATGATACCTGCCTTCATTAGGGGCCAATATTCACTCTGTTACCTTCAGTTTGTATTCTTTACAGTTTCCCCAAAGTAATGGCTGCAGCACTGAAGTCTTTAAATGAGACTAAGGGGCATATGTATCAATGTGCAAGCGGACATGATACAAAGTAGCGTATCATGTCCGCTGCACATCGCTACACTTCGATAAATGCCGACAGCATATGCTGTTGACATTTATAATTGCACCAGCAGTTCTTGTGAACTGCTGGTGCAATGCTGCCCCCTGTAGATTCGCGGCCACTCGGCAGCTAGCAGGGGGTGTCAATCATCCCGATCGTATTCAGAGCAGGCGGACAAGTTATGGAGCAGAGGTCTTTAGACCGCTGTTTCAAAACTTCTGTTTCCGGCGAGCCTGAAACAAGGGGCATCAAGCTCCGTACGGAGCTTGATAAATATGCCCCTAAAGGTACATTCAATTCATTTGAACTATTTGTGCTTCATTGTAAAACAACCTACATACATTTTAGATAATCTATGTAAAATATTATATGTCATAATGTAAAAATATAGAAACATATATAGAAAAAATATATAAAAATATATTTTTAAGAAGCCTAACTGTGGAGATAAATGGCTATAAGATAAGAAATATAAAACTTTTCTGGGAATATATGAATTAATTGATATAGACTCCAATATCAGAAAACTGGCTACATATCCAGAAAAAAAGATTTTAGCAACTATACGCCTAGATTAAGGGTCTTGCATTAGCCTTAAAAAGCAGCGTTGAGAGGTCCCAATGCTGCTTTTTAACGCCCGCTGGTATTACAAGTCTGACAGGTACAGATGTTCCACTCACTTTTTTTCCGCGACTCGAACATACCGCAAATCCACTTACGTCAATTGCGTATCCTATCTTTTCAGTGGGATTTTCCTAACGCCGGTATTACGAGTCTTGGAAAAAGTGAGCGGTACAGCCTCTCCTGTCAAGACTGTTACCGCATTTAAAAGTCAGTAGTTAAGAGTTTTATGGGCTAACGCCGTAACATAAAACTCTTAACTAAAGTGCTAAAAAGTACACTAACACCCATTAACACCCATTAACTACCTATTAACCCCCCACATCGCAAACACTTAAATAAAAATGTTAACTCCTAATCTGCCGACCGGACATTGCCACCACTTTAATAAATATATTAACTGCTAAACCGCCTCACTCCCGCCTCGCAAACACTAGTTAAATTTTATTAACCCCTAAAATGCCGTCCCTAACATCGCCGACACCTACCTACATTTATTAACCCCTAATCTGCTGACACTATACTAAATGTATTAACCCCTAAACCTAAGTCTAACCCTAACCCCCCCTAACTTAAATATAATTTAAATAAATATAAATAAAATTACTACAATTAAATAAATTATTCCTATTTAAAACTAAATACTTACCTATAAAATAAACCCTAAGATAGCTACAATATAACTAATAGTTAACCCCCAATCTGCTGACACTATACTAAATGTATTAACCCCTAAACCTAAGTCTAACCCTAACCCCCCCTAACTTAAATATAATTTAAATAAATATAAATAAAATTACTACAATTAAATAAATTATTCCTATTTAAAACTAAATACTTACCTATAAAATAAACCCTAAGATAGCTACAATATAACTAATAGTTACATTATAGCTATCGCAGGGTTTATTTTATTTTACAGGCAACTTTATTTTAACTAGGTACAATAGTTATTAACTATTTAATAGCTACCTAGCTAAAATAAGTACAAATTTACCTGTAAAATAAAATCTAACCTAAGTTACAATTACACCTAACACTACACTATAAATAAATTAATTACCTAAATTAACTACAATTAATTACAATTAAATTAAATAAACTAAAGTACGAAACCCCCCCAACTAAATTACAGAAAATAATAAAGTAATTACAAGTTTTTTAAACTAATTACACCTAATCTAATCCCCCTAATAAAATAAAAAAGCCCCCCAAAATTAAAAAAAATCCCTACCCTATACTAAATTACAAATAGCCCTTAAAAGGGCCTTTTGTGGGGCATTGCCCCAAAGTAATCAACTCTTTTACCTGTAAAAAAAATACAATACCCCCCAACATTAAAACCCACCACCCACACACCCAACCCTACTCTAGAACCCACGCAATTCCCCCTTAATAAAACATTAACCCCTTGAAGATCACCCTACCTTGAGACGTCTTCACCCAACCGGGCAGAAGTAGTCCTCCAGACGGGCAGAAGCCTTCATTCCGTAATTTAGTATTTTTTATTTTTTTGTACCTTAGCGTTTATTTTTTTTGTAATTTAGTAATTTTTAAAAGTAGATTTAAATAAATTGAGTAGGGTTAGGGTTTTTTAATATGTAATATAGTTAATTTAATAGGTAGTTTAACGTAAATTTAATGTAGTTGGATAGGTTAATTAATAGTTTAGAATTAGTTTCTTTTAATTCTACAGGTAAGTTTAAATTTATTTTAAGATAGGGATGTTGTAATTTTAATGTAAAGTTAGCGGGTTGTTAGATTTAGGGGTTAATAGCGTAATTTAGTTTATGGCGATGTGGGGGGCTGGCGGTTTAGGGGTTAATAGCTTTAGTTAATGGTAGTGATGTGGGAGGCCAGAGGTTTAGGGGTTAATGCATTTATTTAGTGGCGGCGGGGTCCGGGAGCGGCGGGATAGGGGTTAATAAATTTTATTTAGGTTGTGGCGGTGTCGGGGAGCGGCGGGATAGGGGTTAATAATTTTATTAAAGTTGCAGCGGGGTTCGGGAGCGGCGGGATAGGGGTTAAACATTTTAGTATAGTGACGGCGTTTAGTGACAGGGTATAAATAAAGTTGGTAAAAAGCCGAATAGCAACGAGATCGATGACTGCTAGTTAACAACAGTCCGATGCTCATTGCACCATACTTGGTGCGTGGCTTTTTGCCGACTTTTTTCATAAATATGGAGATCGTATTCAGGTCCGCGGCCGCGATGTTAGGTGATGTTAGGCGAGCGTATTAGTGCCGGAGAATGCAGCATAGTTGAGGCTTTGATAAATATCCCCCAAAGTCTTAACTTAGATTAAGCTGCAAATAGCCTACTGCAGCAGGAATGGTAAAAAAGTTATTTGAAAATGAATATTGTTTCTGGACACTTTGGAATGGCTGCAAACCTCCGACCACTGATGACTTCACGATCTGGGGGTCTATTTATGAAGCAGCGGATGCTGCTTCCGACCCTCTCCGCTTCAGTTCAAACTGAAGCGGAAGTTAAGAAGTAGCGGTTCTAAGACCGCTGCTCCTTAACTCGTCCGCCACCTCTGAGGGGGCGGACAGCAATCAGCCTGATCGAATACGATCGGCTTGATTGACACCCCCTGCTAGCCGCAAATCTGCAGGGGGCGGTATTGCACCAGCAGTTCACAAGAACAAAATTAATTTTAAAATAACTTTTTTTATCATTCCTGCTGCATGATATAGAAAAGGCGCCAGAGGTTTTTTTCAGCTTAATCTAAGGTAAAACTTTAAGATGACTAAGGTGTAGACTGTCCCTTTAAACACACATGAGAATTGTGCATTATATTCCCTTCAAAAAGATGGAATGTCTGCATTATACTTAAGTATGCTGAAATTTGCTAGACCGTGCATCATTCTTTATAGCAGTGCTTTCCAAACTGTGTGTTGTGACACATTAGTGTGTCGGCGGCAGTGTGTAGGTGTGTCCCTGCTTCAGCATACATTTTTTTGAATTTAAATTTTTTTAAAAACATTTTTTGGCTTTCCGACTTTCCGCCTGCCTGCTACGCATACCTAGTGGGTCACAGATCATCTTAACCTATTGGCGCAGCTCAGTGGGAACTGAAACTATTTCCATTGGCGACTTTGATAGCACATTAGCTCCTGACTGCACATGTAGGGGCATATGTATCATGTCCCGAATGGAGCTTGATGCCCCGTGTTTCTGGCGAGCCTGCAGGCTCACCAGAAACAGCAGTTATGAAGCAGCGGTCACAAAGACCTCTGAGCAGGCGGACAGACATCGCTGCAATTCAACCCGATCAAGTACGATCGGGTTGATTGACACCCCCTGCTGGCGGCCTATTGGCCGCGAGTCTGCAGGGGGCAGCTTTGCACCAGCAGCTCTTGTATTGCTCGCAATATTCAGCAAGGTCTGGCGGACCTGATCCGCAGTGTCAGATCAGGTCCACCAGACCTTGATACCTATGCCCTGTAGTCTCCTCAATCAGCTCGTGACTGCATGTGTAGTCAGTGAGTGGGACAGCTGCTTGATGATGAAATGCGAGTGTCTTTATCTAATATTCCACCAAATATTCAGAAACTGTGTTCATCCCATCAACCTCATACATCCCATTAAACTAGTAAGTAGCTATTGGTGTTATTAAACTTTTTTTTTTTTTTTAATTCTTGCACATACATACTGTTACTTGTAAATACATTTTGTTATTATATAATTTATGTATGTTTCCGTATCTCTTAAAACAAGTTAGTTTAACCTCCTGTTTGCTAGTACAACTGAATTACTGTGTCACGAAATTATATAGGTCTAAAAAGTGTGTCACCAACATGAAAAGTTTGGAAAGCTCTGCTTTATAGTGATCACTTCGATCAGAGAACAACCTAATTTACTGTATATCTGTCCCTAATTGATCAGAAAACTTTGTATGAAAACCTGTGCTGATAGGTTTCTTGTTTTTGAGTGTGACTTAGCTCTGTGTTTTTTCATGTAAAAAAACCACATGATCTTTTGGAAACATAAGAAATAATATTTATTTAATACCATAATAAAATGTTTCATTGCATCTGAAAACGTTTCATGCTAAAATCATCGGTTTCTATGAGCCATTACATCAATGTAATTTACCAGTTTGCGAAAAAGCAAATGGAGATGGAGAATTAGTTTTTAAAGCTCCCATCTTACAGGCAAATTGAGGTAACATTGATGGAATACATCAGTTTAACAGTTCAGAAAATAAACTCATAGACTGTATAATTATAAGCAGGTAACAACAAAAAAAGTACAAGAATAAAAAAAATAAAAAAAATCTTGGCTGACATTTGAAGTCACTCAAGTATATAAATAAGCAATGAATTAACTGTTGTACATTGAAAGAAACATTGTTAATGTTGTAATTGTGTCCAGCTAGCAAATTTGTGTTCATCAGTAAACACATTTTATGCAAACACATCCGTTGTTTGTCTGGAAGCCTTGGCTGCACATTGTGGTTTTATAAACACATATAAAGAGATAGTAACCTGTTCTTGTCTTTAAATCTATAAGAATCCATTTTTTGTTACATCAAAATGTATTTCCTGCATTGCCTGGAAGTAAAAAACAGCTGTTTATCAATACCGCTGCTGTATTAAAACTTTCCATTTAGCATTTTCTGAAAGTTCTGAGACAAAACAAATTATGGCACACGATTTAGAGAAAGTTTGTGCTACCTAATTTGTAGGAGACACTATGGGGCCTATTTATCAAAGGTCTTGTGGACCTGATCCGACAGTGCGGATCAGGTCCGCAAGACCTCGCTGAATGCTGAGAGCAATACGCTCTCCGTATTCAGCATTGCACCAGCAGCTCACAAGAGCTGCTGGTACAATGCCGCCCCCTGCAGACTCGCGGCCAATCAGCCACCAGCAGGGGGGTGTCAATCAACACAGTCGTACTCGATCGGGTTGATTTCCGGCGATTCCTTTTGTAGTCTGAGAAAAGAAAACAGCGCAACCCACGATTCAAGTGAATAACTTTAATAACAGATCCTACGCAAACATAAAAACATACTCACAAGAGGTATGTATAAAACAAGCACTTCAGTAAATCCAATACGTTAAAATCCAAACCCGTAGGGCTATCATGATCAGGGATAGTCAGCTCTATCAACCAGCATTAAGTCTCAATCTGATGCGGCCGATAGTTCAAACAACCCGCTCACCTTCTATGTTTACACTACGGGTACACTGTTTGGCCAAAAAGAGTCCACCGTATGCGTTTCATCCGGTATCGGACGGACTTTGTCAAGGGATAATCTCTGGTTTGGATAGTAATTGAGAAACGCAAAGTCACCTAGCTCCTCCGTCAGTCAATACAAATATGTGACTCCTGGGGTGTGTGTTGGCCTCTGTGCTTCACAGCTGTGGCAAGTTGGATGGGACAAGGAACGCTCTCTGCTTAGCATTTTGGCTGTAAGATCAGCCTTTCTTAAGCAGCCTCATCAGAGCAGGTGGACAGGGTTATGGAGCACCGGTCTTTGTGACCGCTGCTTCATAACTGCTGTTTCTGGTGAGTCTTCAGACTCGCCAGAAACACGGGCCCACAAGCTCCGTTCGGAGTTTGATAAATGGGCCCCTAAGTGGCCTTCCCACTTCCCTAGATTGTAAACTGTCTGTGTTGGAAAAGTTTGCTCCCCACCATGGGCTATATTAAGAGTGGAGCGCAAATGAAGAGGTAACGATTGTATTACAAGTTGAAAGCAAAACATTTTCGCATGAGTGCTAACCCAAAGCGCACAATATGCTGCACTTCGAATATTGCGACAGCATTAAAATATTCCCCCATTGACTTCAATGGAGCATAAAAACCCAATCGAGTTTACTCAAGTACACTTACCTGACATGAAATATGAATATTTTTATATTGACCTTCACATAGCAGAATACGTTCTATTTATTTTTAAATATCTCATGTTATTTTGGTAAAATAAAGTTTGCGAACGGGCGAACCGGGCGAACTGCTATAGACTTCAATAGGCAGGCGAATTTTAAAACCCACAGGGACTCTTTCTGGCCAAAATAGTGATGGAAAAGTTGTTTCAAGGGGACTAACACCTGGACTGTGGCATGCCGGAGGGGGATCCATGGCAAAACTCCCATGGAAAATTACATAGTTGATGCAGAGTCTGGTTTTAATCCATAAAGGGCATAAATCACCTAGCATTACTAAATTGTTTGGAATAACGTGCTTTAAAACATCAGGTATGATGTTGTATCGATCAGGTAGTGTAAGGGTTACGCCCGCTTCACAGTGACAGACCAAACTCCCCGTTTAACGCACCGCAAACAGTCCATTTGCACAACCGCAAACTCCCCATTTGCACAAGGTTGGATACCAAGCTAGCCATGTCCCGTTCCTTGTCCTCACTGATGTCATTGAAGGTCTCTTCCTCCACCCAGCCACGTACAACACCAAGGGTCCCCGAAAGGTGACAACAAGCCCCCTGGGACGCCTGCTGTGTTTGGTCTTCCACCTCCTCAAAGCCACCTTCCTCCTCTGACTCCTCTTTTTCAGACTCCTCTCTCTGCATTGCCTCTCTCTGCGTTATTATAAGGTGTGTTAAGTAGTACTATTCCTATCATTTTAATCCCTGTTACGTCCCCTATCAGGGGACGTGTATATGGCATCGATTTTAGGAACCGGGAGATGGAAAAAGATGCTTGGTCGGTCCTCCTACTTCAAATTTGGGGCACTGCACGTGCAATCTAATGTGCCACCAGATAGGAGTTGTGTGTTAAGTAGTTCTATTCTTATCAGTTTAATCCCTGTTACTTCCCCTATCAGGGGACGTGTATATGGCATCGATTTTAGGAACCGGGAGATGGAAAAAGGTGCTTGGTCGGACCTCCTACTTCAAATTTGGGGCACTGCGCGTGCAATCTAATGTGCCACCAGATAGGAGTGGTGTGTTAAGTAGTACTATTCCTATCAGTTTAATCCCTGTTATGTGCCTTTTTTTTGGTTTGGTTTTTGAAGCCACAGTGCAGCACCAGAGGCCAGAAAAATTAGGCATGTACACATGCCTGAAAAATTAGGTATTGTTGCAGCCGCTGCTGCAGAAAGTGCCCTAAAACATTGCGGCTTGAACCCTAGTTGGTGGCGGATAAGTCACGCAAGTCATCCGGAATAAAATGCAGCAGCGTGTGGACCATTTTTATCAGGCCTTTTTTAGTAGAATGTATCGACCACTGTCAGTCCCTTCGGGATCCATCCCTCATTCATCTTAATAAAGGTGAGGTAATCTAGACTTTTTTGACCTAGGCGACTTCTCTTCTCAGTGACAATACCTCCTGCTGCACTGAAGGTCCTTTCTGACAGGACACTTGAAGCGGGGCAGGCCAGAAGTTCTATCGCAAATTGGGATAGCTCAGGCCACAGGTCAAGCCTGCACACCCAGTAGTCAAGGGGTTTATCGCTCCTCAGAGTGTCGATATCTGCAGTTAAGGCGAGGTAGTCTGCTACCTGTCGGTCGAGTCGTTCTCTGAGGGTGGACCCCGAAGGGCTGTGGCGATGCGTAGGACTTTGCATGTCCTCTATCAACAATACGTCTGTAAAGCATCCTGTCCTTGCCGGCGTGGTCGTGGGAGGAGGAGGATTACTTTCACCTCTTCCCCTGTTAGATTCCCGTTGTGCTGTGACATCACCCTTATACTCTGTGTAAAGCATACTTTTTAATTTATTTTGGAACTGCTGCATCCTTTCAGACTTCCGGTAATTCGGTAGCATTTCAGGCACTTTATGCTTATACCGGGGGTCTAGTAGCATGGACACCCAGTACAGGTCGTTCTCCTTCAGCCTTTTTATAAGAGGGTCCCTCAACAGGCACGACAGCATGAAAGACCCCATTTGCACAAGGTTGGATGCTGAGCTACTCATGTCCCGTTCCTTGTCCTCAGTGATCTCACTGAAGGTATGTTCTTCCCCCCAGCCACATACAACACCACGGGTACCAGATAGGTGACAACGAGCACCCTGGGATGCCTGTTGTGGTTGGTCTTCCTCCTCCTCAAAGCCACATTCCTCCTCTGACTCCTCTTCCTCAGATCCTCTTCCAGCGTTGCCGCAGGTCCAGCAAGCGATGCTGATAAGGCTGTTTCTGGTGTTGATGGTGACCACAACTCTTCCTCTTCCTCTTCACACTCATCTACGGCCTGATCCAGCACTCTTCGCAGGGCACGCTCCAGGAAGAAAACTAATGGTATGATGTCGCTGATGGTGCCTTTAGTGCGACTGACTAGGTTTGTCACCTCCTCAAAAGGACGCATGAGCCTACAGGCATTGCGCATGAGCGTCCAGTAATGTGGCAAAAAAATTCCCAGCTCCGCAGAGGCTGTCCTAGTACCCCGGTCATACAAATAGTCGTTAATGGCTTTTTCTTGTTGGAGCAGGCGGTCGAACATTAGGAGTGTTGAATTCCAACATGTCGGGCTGTCGCAAATCAAGCGCCTCACTGGCATGTTGTTTCGCCGCTGGATATCTGAAAAGTGCGCCATGGCCGTGTAGGAATGCCTGAAATGGCCACACACCTTCCTGGCCTGCTTCAGGACGTCCTGTAAGCCTGGGTACTTATGCACAAAGTGTTGTACGATCAGATTACACACATGTGCCATGCACGGCACATGTGTCAACTTGCCCAAATTCAATACCACCAACAAATTTCTTCCGTTGTCACAAACCACTTTGCCGATCTCCAGTTGGTGCGGAGTCAGCCACTGATCCACCTGTGCGTTCAGGGCGGACAGTAGTGCTGGTCCGGTGTGACTCTCTGCTTTCAGGCAAGTCAACCCCAAGACGGCGTGACACTGTCGTATCCGGGATGTGGAATAGTACCTGGGGAGCTGGGGGGGTGCCGTTGATGTGGAGCAAGACGCAGCAGCAGAAGAGGACTCAGCCGAGAAGGTTATGGAAGAGGATAGAGTAGGAGGAGTAGAGGAGGTGGCAGCAGGCCTGCCTGCAAGTCGTGGTGGTGTCAACAACTCCTCTGCAGAGCCACGCATTCCATGCTTGGCAGCCGTCAGCAGGTTTACCCAATGCGCAGTGTAGGTGATATACCTGCCCTGACCATGCTTTGCGGACCAGGTATCAGTGGTCAAATGGACCCTTGCCCCAACACTGTGTGCCAGACATGCCATTACTTCCTTTTGCAAAATCGAGTACAGGTTGGGGATTGCCTTTTGTGCAAAGAAATTTCGGCCGGGTACCTTCCACTGCGGTGTCCCAATAGCTACAAATTTTTTGAACGCCTCAGACTCCACCAGCTTGTATGGTAAAAGCTGGCGGGCTAAGAGTTCAGAGAAGCGAGCTGTCAGATGCCGGGCAAGGGGGTGACTTTGTGACATTGGCGGGGGGCAAGGAGGACAGCAGTGGTTGATGTGGCTGAAGATGCTGGACCAGGAGGAGGATGGCGGCATTGAGTTTGTGTGCTGCTTGTACTCATGTGTTGATCCCATAGGCGTTTGTGATGTGCGATCATGTGCCTTCGCAAAGCAGTTGTACCTAGATGGGTGTTGGACTTCCCACGACTCAGTTTCTTTTGGCACAGGTTGCAAATGGCATCGCTATTGTCAGAGGCAGACACACAAAAAAAATGCCACACTGCTGAGCTCTGCAATGACGGCATTCTGGTGGTGGCAACAGTATGTGTTGATTGGCGTGGTGTCTGGCTGACCCCGGGTACCGATGCATGCTGTCTGACTGTGCCACTAGCTCCTTGCGACGACCTCCCCCTGCTTCCAACTCATCTCCTCCTCCTCTCTGTCTCCCCATCTGAACTTTCCACCCGTTCTTCTTCTCTTCTAGCGGGCACCCACGTGACATCCACGGACGCATCGTCATCATCAACCGCTTCACTTGTATCTGACAACTCAGTAAAGGAAGCAGCAGCGGGTACAACATCATCATCATCACCACAGCGTAGGTCCATGTGTGTAATGCTGCCTGACTGAGACATATCCCTGTTATCTACATCCTCTGGCAATAATGGTTGCGCATCACTATCACTCATTTCTTCCAACTGATGTGTAAATAACTCCTCTGACAGAACAAGTGAAGCGGCTGTGGTGCTAGTGTTGGTGGTGGCGGCAGGCGGGCGAGTGGTAACTTGAGAGGTGCCCGAAGCTAAGCTGGAGGAGTATGGTGTGTCAAGGTTCCGAGCGGAAGCTGTAGAAGATTGGGTGTCCTGTGTTAGCCAGTCAACTATGTCCTCAGAACTGTTCGAGTTCGGGGTACGTGGCCTCTGAACACTGGGCATTATTCTAGGGCCAAAGGGAATCACAACACCACAACCACGACGGACCCTGCGGGGTGGCTTGCCTCTGCCTGTCATTTTTTTTCCCCGATTAGTGGTACTATGCATGCAAGCTACTGTGACAACAGATATGAGTGGCACTGTGCACTGGCAGAAGTTGGCAGAGTAGACGCTGTAGGCCTGACACACGCTTGCAGACAACTAACTGCTATTCAATCTCTTACAGTCAAAATTGTATTTTGTTTTAAATGTAAACTACTGTTACACCAGATATGAGTTGCACTGGGGTGACACTATGCTCTGGCAGGCAGGCACTGAAACGCATACGTGTGAAGGAAACTGACTGCTATTATTTCTCAGTCAAAAAAGTGTTTTTTTTTTTTTAAATGTACACAACTGTTACACCAGATATGAGTTGCACTGGGGTGACACTGTGCCCTGGCAGGCAGGCACAGAAACGCACACGTGTGAAGGAAACTGACTGCTATTATTTCACAATCAAAAAAGTGTTGTTTTTTTTTAAATGTACACTACTGTTACACCAGATATGAGTTGCACTGGGGTGACACTGTGCCCTGGCAGGCAGGCACTGAAACGCACACGTGTGGATGAAACTGACTGCTATTATTTCACAGTCAAAAAAGTGTTGTTTTTTTTAAATGTACACTACTGTTACACCAGATATGAGTTGCACTGGGGTGACACTGTGCCCTGGCAGGCAGGCACTGAAACGCACATGTGTGAAGGAAACTGACTGCTATTATTTCACAGTCAAAAAAGTGTTTTTTTTTTTTTAAATGTACACTACTGTTACACCAGATATGAGTTGCACTGGGGTGACACTGTGCCCTGGCAGGCAGGCACTGATACGCACACGTATGAAGGAAACTGACTGCTATTATTTCACAGTCAAAAAAGTGTTGTTTTTTTAAAATGTACACTACTGTTACACCAGATATGAGTTGCACTGGGGTGACACTGTGCCCTGGCAGGCAGGCACTGAAACGTACACGTGTGAAGGATACTGACTGCTATTATTTCACAGTCAAAAAAGTGTTGGTTTTTTTAAATGTACACTACTGTTACACCAGATATGAGTTGCACTGGGGTGACACTGTGCCCTGGCAGGCAGGCACTGAAACGCACACGTGTGAAGGAAACTGACTGCTATTATTTCACAGTCAAAAAAGTGTTTTGTTTTTTTAAAAGGTACACTACTGTTACACCAGATATGAGTTGCACTGGGGTGACACTGTGCCCTGGCAGGCAGGCACTGAAACGCACACGTGTGAAGGAAACTGACTGCTATTATTTCACAGTCAGAAAAGTGTTGTTTTTTTAAATGTACACTACTGTTACACCAGATATGAGTTGCACTGGGGTGACACTGTGCCCTGGCAGGCACTGAAACGCACACGTGTGAAGGAAACTGACTGCTATTATTTCACAGTCAAAAAAGTGTTGTTTTTTTAAATGTACACAACTGTTACACCAGATATGAGTTGCACTGGGGTGACACTGTGCCCTGGCAGACAGGCACTGAAACGCACACGTGTGAAGGAAACTGACTGCTATTATTTCACAGTCAAAAAAGTGTTTTTTTTTTTTAAATGTACACTACTGTTACACCAGATATGAGTTGCACTGGGGTGACACTGTGCCCTGGCAGGCAGGCACTGAAACGCACACGTGTGAAGGAAACTGACTGCTATTATTTCACAGTCAAAAAAGTGTTGTTTTTTTAAATGTACACTACTGTTACACCAGATATGAGTTGCACTGGGGTGACACTGTGCCCTGGCAGGCACTGAAACGCACATGTGTGAAGGAAACTGACTGCTATTATTTCACAGTAAAAAAAGTTTTGTTTTTTTTAAATGTACACTACTGTTACACCAGATATGAGTTGCACTGGGGTGACACTGTGCCCTGGCAGGCACTGAAACGCACACGTGTGAAGGAAACTGACTGCTATTATTTCACAGTCAAAAAAGTGTTGTTTTTTTAAATGTACACTACTGTTACACGAGATATGAGTTGCACTGGGGTGACACTGTGCCCTGGCAGGCAGGCACTGAAACGCACACGTGTGAAGGAAACTGACTGCTATTATTTCACAGTCAAAAAAGTGTTTTTTTTTTTTAAATGTACACTACTGTTACACCAGATATGAGTTGCACTGGGGTGACACTGTGCCCTGGCAGGCACTGAAACGCACACGTGTGAAGGAAACTGACTGCTATTATTTCACAATCAAAAAAGTGTTGTTTTTTTAAATGTACACAACTGTTACACCAGATATGAGTTGCACTGGGGTGACACTGTGCCCTGGCAGGCAGGCACTGAAACGCACACGTGTGAAGGAAACTGACTGCTATTATTTCACAGTCAAAAAAGTGTTGTTTTTTTTAAATGTACACTACTGTTACACCAGATATGAGTTGCACTGGGGTGACACTGTGCCCTGACAGGCAGGCAACAACAATTAGATTACACAGGAAAAAAAAAAAAGAAGCAGACTGATGTTCTAGCCCTAAAAAGGGCTTTTTGGGGTGCTGTCCTTACAGCAGAGATCAGATGAGTCCATCAGGACTGTAGTGGACACTGAATACACTAGCCTAGCTATTGATTTCCCTATTAAATCAGCAGCAGCTACACTGTCCCTCCTCTCATGGAGGGACAGCTTCCGAATGAATCTAAAATGGATGCTGTCCAGAAGGTGGGAGGGTCTGGGAGGGAGGGTCTGCTGCTGATTGGCTGGAATGTGTCTACTGACTGTGAGGTACAGGGTCAAAGTTTACTCAATGATGACGAATAGGGGGCGGACCGAACATCGCATATGTTCGCCCGCCACGGCAAACGCGAACATGCTATGTTCGCCGGGAACTATTCGCCGGCGAACTATTCGCGACATCACTAATACACAATTACAAAAGAGAATTCACTGAACAGTATGGTGAATGGTTAGTAAAGTCTTACAGACAATGCTTACTTGTGCAATAAATAATGTATATACTTGTGCAGTTGAAACCAACTCTGCAATGTCAAGATTATCAACAAAAAATTATCTCTAAGGTTTGCTTTTAAATAGGAACCACAGGTATACTGAATTAGCTATGATTATGGCATTTTAGCCGAAACATGTTAGCATTCAGTTTGCCTGTGATGCCTTTCTAACATGTATGTGGACCCTCCTGGAAACTTTTAACTTTTGTGAAGAAGAATAAAGGATTTGTTTTTATACTTGCCCTGGATTGTTTTTATATATATCTCTATATATATATATATATATATTGTTGTTTATATATATATATATATATGTGTGTGTGTGTGTGTGTGTATGTTTGTTTATGTGTATGTGAGTGGGAGTATGTGTGTGTGTGTGTGTGTGTAGTGTGTTTGTGAGAATGTTTTTTCTCAATATGTAAATATGTGGTACTTGTGCAAGCATACACATTGGTATATATCTTACCAAAACAATACACATTTGAACTTTGGACATATATTTTATTTTGATGAAGTGCTGGTTCTGCTAGATTAAATAAAAGTCAGCTGTGGCCCATCATATAATAGAAATAATGCACATAAACAGTTCCTAGAAGACCTCTAACAAAGCTTGTGTTTATACGTTTCAATCAACTGATGATGCATGCATCTTAAGGCTATATTTTACACATTATATTCTTGGCCATTTCCTGGCTTATTTTAGTTATATGTCATACTTTAGGAAGTTGTTTTAAGAATTGAAGGTTTTTAGTCTATATAAACAAGTTTGCTTGGAATTGTTACACTACATTTTTCTTGCTTTACTAAACCATTGTCACTCTGTACACACTTATTGTTATGCTGATTATAAAAGGAACCATGGTTATGGATGGTTAAGATACAAATTAAGCAGAAAACAGTTTGATGCTTGGCTTGACTGTTTTTTCTCATTCAGAAAAGGATTATCTGGTACTTTTTGGCTACCCTGCTCTGCTATTATATTTCTGACTGATATATTTGAATAAAGTTCTAAATTATAAATAGGTGCAAGTGAGCTAAAAGAGGCTGACCGCTCGTAAGGATAGCATTAAGAAAGATATTTCAGAGCTAAACACAGCTGGATCAGGGGTCATTTGTGTGGGGTTAAAGGGAAAAAAATGAAACAATTTAGCAATTTTTGTATTTACCTTCAATTCCGATTGGCTGATAGATTTCTATCAGCCAATCGGATTTTGGATCAGCCAATAGGATTTTTTCTACCTTAATTCCGATTGGCTGATAGAATTCTATCAGCCAATCGGAATTGAAGGGACGCCATCTTGGATGACGTCACTTAAAGGTACCGTCATTTAGTCGTCGGATGAAGACAGAAGAGGATGCTCCGCGTCGGATGTCTTGAAGATGGACCCGCTCCGCTCCGGATGGATGAAGATAGAAGATGCCGTCTGGATGAAGACTTCTGCCCGTCTGGAGGACCTCTTCTTCCCGGCTTGGATGAAGACTTCTGCCCATCTGGAGGACCACTTCGCCCGGCTTTGTTGAGGACTTCGGCCCGGTTGGGTGAAGACTTCTCAAGTTAGGGTGATCTTCAAGGGGTTAGTGTTAGGTTTTATTAAGGGGGATTGGGTGGGTTTTAGAGTAGGGTTGGGTGTGTGGGTGGTGGGTTTTAATGTTGGGGGGTATTGTACTTTTTTTTACAGGTTAAAGAGCTGATTACTTTGGGGCAATGCCCCGCAAAAAGCCCTTTTAAGGGCTATTTGTAATTTATTATAGGGTAGGGATTTTTATTATTTTGGGGGGCTTTTTTATTTTATTAGGAGGATTAGATTAGGTGTAATTAGTTTAAAAAACTTGTAATTATTTTATCATTTTGTGTAATTTAGTGGGTTTTTTTTTTGTACTTTAGATAATTGTATTTAATTGTATTTAATTGTAGTTAATTTAGGGAATTAATTTAATTATAGTGTAGTGTTAGGTGTAATTGTAACTTAGGTTAGGTTCATTTTACAGGTAAATGTGTACTTATTTTAGCTAGGTAGTTATTAAATAGTTAATATCTATTTAATAACTATTGTGCCTAGTTAAAATAACTACAAAGTTGCCTGTAAAATAAAAATAAACCCTAAGCTAGCTACAATGTAACTATTAGTTATATTGTAGCTATTTTAGGGTTTATTTTATAGGTAAGTATTTATTTTTAAATAGGAATAATTTAGTTAATTGTAGTTATTTTATTTAGATTTATTTAAATTATATTTAAGTTAGGGGGTGTTAGGGTTAGACTTAGATTTAGGGGTTAATAACTTTAATATAGTGGCGGCGACGTTGGGGGCGGCAGATTAGGGGTTAATAATTGTAGGTAGGTTGCGGCGACATTGGGGGCGGCAGATTAGGGGTTAATAAATATAATGTAGGTGTCAGCGATGTTGGGGGTAGCAGATTAGGGGTTCATAAGTATAATGTAGGTGGCGGCGGTGTCCGGAGCAGCAGATTAGGGGTTAATAATATAATGCAGGTGTCAGCGATGTCGGGGGCATCAAATTAGGGGTTAATAAGTGTAAGATTAGGGGTGTTTAGACTCAGGGTTCATGTTAGGGTGTTAGGTGTAGGCATAAAAGTTATTTCCCCATAGGAATCAATGGGGCTGCGTTAGGAGCTGAACGCTGCATTTTTTGCAGGTGTTAGGTTTTTTTTCAGACGGCTCTCCCCTATTGATTCCTATGGGGAAATTGTGCACGAGCACCTTTAACCAGCTCACCGCTACCGTAAGCAGCGCTGGTATTGAGGTGAGATGTGAAGCTAAATTTTGCTCTCCGCTCACTTTTCTGTGGCTAACGCCGGGTTTGTAAAAACCCGTAATACCAGCGTTGTCTGTAGGTGAGCGGTGAGCAGAAACTGCTCGTTAGCACCGCAAGCCTTACCGACAAAACTCGTAATCTACCTGTGGGAGTGTTAATCTTGTAAAGTCTGAAGTCTTACACTTCCAGTTCTCAAGACAATTGGAAATCCCACAATTTCCAGAGTTAAATTATAGGAAAGGGGGACAAAATAAATAATGAAGGTATATTGCAAAGATTGCAATTTTTTTAATACGCATAATTAAACATTGTGTGTGTGCATTATTGTGTATGTGTTTGTGTGCATATCTTTGTGTGTGCTTGTATATGTATGAATGTATGTGTTAATTTGTGTGTGTGTGTATGTGAGCTTGTGTGTGTGTTTGTGTGTGTGTATTTGTTTGCTTGTGTGTGTTTCTATGTATGTGTGTGTGAGTGTGTGTGTTTATTTGAATATGTGTATGCATTTGTGTGTGTTTATGTGCATGTGTATGTGTGGGAGTGCTTGTGTTTAGGTGTATGTGTGTGTATGCAGGTGTGTGTGTTTATGTGTATGCATGTGAGTGCTTGTGTGTATGCATGTGAGTTTATGTGTATGTGTGGGAGTGCTTATGTGTATGCATGTATATGTGTTTATGTGTATGTGTGGGAGTGCTTATGTGTATGCATGTATATGTGTGGGAATGCTTGTGTTTATGTGTATTTTTGTGTATGTGTTTATGTGCGTGTGTGTGTGAGAGTGCTTGTGTTTATGTATGTGTGTGTATGCATGTGTATGTGTATGTGTGAGAGTGCTTGTGTTTATGTATGTGTGTGTATGCATGTGTATGTGTTTATGTGCTTGTGCTTATGTGTATTTTTGTGTATGTGTTTATGTGTATGTGTATGTGTGAGAGTGCTTGTGTTTATGTGTATTTTTGTGTATGTGTTTATGTGTATGTGTATGTGTGGGAGTGCTTGTGTTTATGTGTGTGTATGCATGTGTATGTGTATGTGTGGGAGTGCTTGTGTTTATGTGTATTTTTGTGTATGTGTTTATGTGCATGTGTATGTGTGAGAGTGCTTGTGTTTATGTGTATTTTTGTGTATGTGTTTATGTGTATGTATGTGTTTATGTGTGTGTATGTGTTTATGTGCATGTGTATGTGTGAGAGTGCTTGTGTTTATGTGTATTTTTGTGTATGTGTTTATGTGCATCTGTATGTGTGAGAGTGCTTGTATTTATGTGTATTTTTGTGCATGTGTTTATGTGTATGTGTATGTGTATGTGTGGGAGTGCTTGTGTTTATGTATGTGTGTGTATGCATGTTATTATTATTATTATTATTATTATTATTATTATACTTTATTTATGAAGTGCCAACATATTCCGCAGCGCTGTCCATGGATACAGTTCATTTAAATAAAACAATAATATAAAACTTGTGAGAGACAGGACAAAATTTACAAACACATACAGGAGAAATGGAGGGCCCTATTTCCGTGGAAACTTACAATCTAGAAGGGTAGGAGGTTGAGAAACAGGAGGTAAGGAGTGCATGATTGAGAAATATGTTAATGCAGAGTTAGATGAGGGAAATGTTAGGTAAGTGAAGTTAATTTATTATTGAGTTAGGTGGTAGGCTTCCTTGAACAGAAAAGTCTTCAGGGAGCATTTAAAGGAAGAAAGATTAGGGCAAAGCCTGACAGCACGAGGGAGAGTGTTCCAGAGGGTAAGTGCTGCACGACAGAAGTCCTGCAGTCTAGCATGAGATGAGGTGATAGTCGCGGATGCAAGGAGCAGGTCATTGTTGGATCTTAGTGGACGAGCTGGAGTATACTTGTGTATTAGAGAGGATAGGTAGAGGGGAGTGGCGTTGGTGAGAGCTTTGTATGTAAGGGTGAGAATTTTTAATTTAATTCTGCTCTGAATAGGGAGCCAATGAAGGGACTCGCAGAGAGGTGCAGCAGATACAGAGCGACGGGAAAGGTGGATCAGTCTGGCAGAGGCATTTAGGATAGATTGAAGGGGGGGAGAGGCGGGAAAGAGGAAGGCCAGTAAGTAGGTTATTGCAGTAGTCAAGTCGGGAAATAACAAGGGAGTGGATTATTTGCTTTGTGGTGTTAGCGCTCAGAAAAGGGCGAACCTTTGAAATATTCCGTAGATGGTTGCGGCAGGATGTAGAAAGCGAATGGATATGGGGGACGAAGGATAGATTTGAGTCAAGTGTAACTCCGAGGCACCGGACTTGGGGCGATGGGGATATGGTGATGCCGTCAATAGGGATAGAGAAGTCAGAAGTCGGCGTAGAGCTTGAGGGGGGATAAGAAGGAGCTCAGTCTTGGACATTTTAATCTTTAGGTGGTGAGAGGCCATCCAGGAAGAAATACCAGATAAGCAGTCACTGACATGAGAAAGGACAGAGGGAGAGAGAGCAGGGGTGGAGAGGTAGATCTGGGTGTCATCAGCATAGAGGTGATATGTGAAGCCATAACTGTTGATAAGTTTACCCAGCGAAGAAGTATAGATGGAGAAGAGTAGAGGACCCAGAACAGATCCTTGAGGTACTCCAACAGACAGAGGCATTGGAGAGGAGGAGTCACCGGTAAATGACACAGAAAAAGACCTGTGAGAAAGATAGGAGTGAATTCAGGAAAGAGCAGTGTCACAGATGCCAAAAGAGCTAAGGGTCTGTAGGAGGAGGGGGTGGTCAACTGTGCAGAAGGCCACTGAGAGGTCAAGTAAGATGAGTATAGAGTAGTGGCCAATATTTTTAGCAGAGAGAAGATCGTTAGTAACCTTGGTAAGGGCAGTCTCAGTTGAGTGTTTGGGGCGGAATCCAGATTGCAGGGGGTCAAGCAAAGAGTTGGTGGACAGGAAGTGGGTTAGGAGATTGTAAACTAGTTTTTCAAGGAGTTTTGATGTTAGTGGAAGCAGTGATATGGGGTGGTAGCTTTCAGGAGAATTAGGGTTGAGCGAGGGTTTTTTGAGTATGGGAGTGACTTTTGTGTGTTTGAAAAAGATGGAAATGTGTATGTGTTTATATGTGTGTGTATGTGTGGGAGTGCTTGTGTTTATGTATGTGTGTGTATGCATGTGTATGTGTGGGAGTGCTTGTGTTTATGTATATGTGTGTGTATGCATGTGTATGTGTTTATGTGTATGTGTGGGAGTGCTTCTGTTTGTGTTTGTATGCATGTGTATGTGTTTATGTGTGTGTGTGTATGCATGTGTATGTGTGGGAGTGCTTTTGTTTATGTGTGTGTGTGTATGCATGTGTATGCATGTGTATGTGTGGGAGTGCTTGTGTTTATGTATATGTGTGTGTATGCATGTGTATGTGTTTATGTGTATGTGTGGGAGTGCTTCTGTTTGTGTGTGTATGCATGTGTATGTTTGTTTATGTATATGTGAGTGGGAGTATGTGTGTGCGTAGTGTGTTTGTGAGAATGTTCTGTACATTGAAAATAAAAACAAACTGTCCTCTTCATAAGTAATTTGAGCTATTGCTATATGAATGCTGTATCTTCACTACAAAGACGTGGTGGTCACTATAGGCTAATTCTGCAGTCAGACAGTCTACAGAAGACACTTATTGGAAAATTGTGCCAGCAATAATGTTTCTCGGTAGTGTTATTTCAGATGGAAGCACACTTATCAACTGTAGCCTTAAAGCTTGGTCCAATTAACTGCAACTCTTGTGGCACTGTCATCTGAAAGTATGTGAACATCAGAGGAAGGGGTCTTTGTCTTTCCTCTTTTGGGTTTTGAAGTCCCTAGGGACACACTTAAACAAGACATACTTACAGGAGACACACTTATAAGAGACATGCTGCTTCTTAAATATACTTGAGGCTGTGTGCTCAGGAAGCAAAGTAGTTAATGGCACTTCACATAGTATTATATTACCATCTGTAAGATAAAATAGCTATAAACGGATGTCTATTCTGGTGTACAGCTTCCAGAGACTCACATATTATGACAAATTAAATCTTGGTATGTTTCTGTGTATCTTGTGTTCAGCATTGTGTATATGAATGATTTATCGATTTTCATATTATCATCATTAGCTGTAATATAATAGATATCATTACAGATTAACATTAACACATATCCCCTTCAAAATAAGAATTGTAGGTGTTAAATTTGCAGCATATGTTACCTAAATTACTATCATGTTAATAAAAATATAGCTCCAATTGCTGATTCCCTATAATGATATATATTATATATATTGTTTATGTTTAAAATGACAAGAGCCACAGATCAGCTCCCCCTATGCTTTTTTCAGATTCCCTTACCCATTTCTCACTTTCCCTCTGCAAATGGCATACAACTATCATCTTTCATTGGATCAAATATATATGTCCTGCATTTGTATATCATACATTAGTTTAAACATTTTATAATCTTAGACCTGCATTTACATAGTTGTCGATAATGACATTTCGGTATCCATTAGCTGTTAAAAATGCTGTTTTAGCGTTAACATTTATGTGAAGTTAACATAGTGCCGTTTTTTTCTGCTTAGTACTTATGCAATATAGGCAGTGGTTTAGTACTTTTGACTGCCATTAATATTAATAGGAACTGATAAACAAATTATTGTCTAATAGCTGCCAAATTTTGGCCAAAAATCACATCTAAGACATTTAGGGCTAGATTACAAGTGGCAAGCTACTGGATTTTTTCACTTGCATGCTTTTTATTACAAGTAAAAAATAAAAAGATAGCGTGCAAGCGAAATCTGATGCACGCTAACTTCAGGACTATGGATATCTCAAACTCACCAACTTCTCCCTTAGGGGCCGATTTATGAAAGTGCAAACGAACATGATCCGCTGTAGCGATCATGTCAGCCGCACATCGATAAATGTTGGCATTTATCATTGCACAAGCATTTCACTAGAAATGCTTGTGCAATGCCACCCCTGCACATTTGCGGCCAATCAGTCGCTAGCAGGGGGTGTCAATTAACCCAATCGTATGCGATTGAGCGGATTGTTGTCCGCCACCTCAAAACAGGCGGACGAGTTAAGGAGCAGCGGTCTTAAGACAGCTGCTTCTTCTCGCTCGGAAACAGGTGTATACAGCCCCATTCGGGCCGTGATAAATCAGCCCTATAGACTTCAATGGAGCGCGCTGTAAAAGAAAAACCCTAACACTTATCGCTCACCTGACATGCATTAGACTAATTGCCCTAACCCGAAGTTAGTAATGCATATTTTACTTTCCAATGTTCTTCACATAAAAGTAAATGTTCCTTTTATTTATATATATATATACAGGTAGCCCTCAGTTTAAGCCGGGGTTAGGTTCCAGAAGGAATGGTTGTAAATCGAAACCATTGTAAATTGAAACCCAGTTTATAATGTAAGTCAATGGGAAGTGAGGGAGTTAGGTTCCAGGCCCCTATCAAAATTGTCATAAGTAACACCTAATACCTTATTTTTAAAGCTTTGAAATGAAGACTTTAAATGCTAAACAGCATTATAAACCTAATAAAATAATCACACAACACATAATATATAATTAATCTAAGTTAAATGAACAAAAACATTTGCTAAACAGCATTATAAACCTAATAAAATAATCACACAGCACAGACTTCACTTGCATTTTTCTGCAAACGGTTCTTTCCATGCATTCCAACCTGGACTGATTTATAGACAGAAAGATCTTGTTCCTTTGAAATCTGCTCGATAGCTCAGGTCTGGTTAAACTGATAAATTTCAGCTTGCTTCGCTTTGCTGCAACACAAGCGGACAGCTCCACTTACTGGCTATTTTAATAAATGCACTGCTTCTCAATGCTTTTCAATAGCAATCACATGACTGGAAAAAAAGGTTGTTATTCTGAAATGGTGTAAATTGAACCGTTGTAAAACGAGGACCACCTGTATATATATATATATATATATATATATATATATATATATATATATATATATATATGTGTGTGTGTGTGTGTGTGTGTGTGTGTGTGTGTATTTTTTAAATATATATTTTTACCTTTATATCTATCTATCTATCATCTATCTATCTATTTCTCTCTCTATATATATATCTCTATCTATCTCTCTCTCTCTATCTATCTATCTATCTATCTATCTATCTATCTAAATATATATATATATATATATATATATATATATATATATATATATATATATATATATATATATACAAAGAACATATTTTTTTCTAAAGGAAGAATATTGGAGTATGAAATGTTTAGCGTAAAAACACCGTAAAATCAGGGCTAGACTTGATTAATCAGATAACCCTACACTTATATACACACACTGTAAATACACACATAAACAGACATATCTGTACACATACACATATTTAGACATACCTGTGTGTTTTTGTGTGTGTATATATATATATATATATATATATATATACCTTGTCATATATCATTTACCTTTTAACCCTTATAAAACATTTTTATTAATTATTTTATATCAGAAAGTGTATATATAAGTGTAATACTTTTTTTTTTTAACCTTAAACTTTACGTTAGGTCTTCAGGAGTGCTAATCTGTTGAGCGCAAAAAGGTTTTTTGTGTTGAAGGTGAAAAATTGTCCCTTTACCTTAAGAAACTACATAAGTGCGTAGCCAAGTTTTTCCTACGCTGGTAAAAGTTAATGCAAATGGTAAGTTAAAAAAAAGCATATGAGGGATTTTGGAAAACGCTATTTTTTTCTCTTTACAACTGTTGATTATCCACAACTATGTAAAGTTAAGGGGAGAGCTGTCAGCAGTCACTGGAATTTGGGCATTATTGGGGTGTAACTTAGATGGGTTATAGATGGCCCATATTTCTGAAAGAGAAACTGATACATAAATAGATGAAAGGGGACACCAGGATCAAGCACTTTTCAAAAAAACTTCTGTGCAATTGGGAGCTCTGGTACATTTAGGTTTGAAGCAATGTTAATTTTACATTTCTTTATAGAAAATTATTTTGATAACAAGAATGATTTAACGCTATTTATTAGCCATGAAAGTAAAAAAATCCAATATGTCCCCTCATTTAGGAAGGTTGGACACAGTAGCGGATCGACTCAACAGTGAACCATGGTACAAATTTTGTTGGGTCCCCGAAAGTTAACTCAGTGGTAAGGAATGCGCTCTGTATAATGATTTTAAGGATGCATAGATGGATGGATGGATGGATGGATGGATGGATGGATGGATGGATAGATGGATCTGCAACCTGCTCTAAAGGCTCCCCTGCATTAAGATAGTACACATTCTGCACATGTCTATGTATAGACTAATTGTTATGCTTTCCCCCAGCACTTGGGCCCTGGTGAGACTGCTCCTGCTGCAACAATGGTAGATCTGCCCCTGGTTGGACACAACTAGATTAAAGGGACAGCCAACACCAGAATTTTTGTTGTTTTAAAAGATAGATAATCCCTTAATTACCCATTCCCCAGTTTTGCATAACCAACAGAGTTATAATAACACACATTTTACCTCTGTTATTACCTTGCATCTCTAAGCCTCTGCAGACTGCCCCCTTACTTCAGTTCTTTTGACAGACTTGCATTTTGGCCAATCAGTGCTCACTCCTCGGTAAATTCACGTGCATGTGCTCAATGTTATCTATATGAAACACATGAACTAACGCCCTCTAGTGGTGAAATATTGTCAAAATGTATTTAGATTAGAGGCGGCCTTCAAATTCTAAGAAATTAGCATATGAACCTCCTATGTTTAGCTTTCAACTAAAAATACCAAGAGAACAAAGCAAAATTGGTGATAAAAGTAAAATGGAAGGTTGTTTAAAATTGCATGCCCTATTTGAATCATGAAAGTATTTTTTGGATTTGACTGTCCCTTTAAATATGTGCAACTAATTAAATAAGGCCATGTTTGCTTCAGATCAGAGAGGGTTACAATGAAGACACTTCAGGTCACCGTTTTCTAAGCAACTGTACCTAATTAAAGGAAAATCCTTTCCTTTTTTTTTGACAGATAAAGATTTCTGAACTTTGTTTTGTATTGACAGTGTGTTTTCATAGTGATAACAATCCCAGAGTGCTTCTGCTATTAAAGGGCCATAAAACTCAAACACTTGAAAGTGATGCAGCATAGCTGTAAAAAGCTGACTAGAAAATATCACTTGAGCATCTCTATGTAAAAAAGAAAGATATTTTACCTCAAAAGTTCCTCAGTAGCCACATCCCATTGTAAAGGACTTCTAAGCAACACATCAGTATATCTGTCCCGGGACAGCTGAAGGAACTAGCATTCGTGCACACTCATCTTATTTCCCTATTCAGTGTAAGGAAGTTTACAATGAAATCTCATGAGAGTTAAGTGAAATCTCATGAGATCACAGTAAGAGTTCATGACCTCAGCACTGCTGATGCTGATTGGCTGCTGTTCATTTCTTCATTTTTTATTTTTTTTTACCTGCAGCTGGGCAGCAGCTGAGTATAAATTTTTACACAGAACTTACTCTGCTGAGCTGAGTTTTATATAGAGATGCTCAGGGGATATTTTCCTGTCAGCTTTTTACAGTTTTACTGCATTAGTTTTAAGTGATTTAGCATATGAGTGTTATGTCCCTTTAATACCCCTAAAACTGGAATATGTTCCACCAGAAAACAACACAAAATCATTATCTGCTTGGTTAATCTCCCAGTTTTGTCATCCAAAAAACTAATTTGCATAATTAATGACAAGCAAAAGTATGATTTTAGAGGTTATATCACAGGTTGAAGGGCTTGCATGTTTATTTATGTCTTTTAATAGTGTTTAGTGATGCTAATAGGGGGCATGTGTAATTAAAACCATTGAGATTTGTGATGCATGTAAATAACCTGTTCTAAAGCCATAGAGATTTGTTGCATGTGTGTAATAGAGATGTGTTACATGTGTGTAATTAACTTGTTCAAATACCATATGGCTAGATTACGAGTTGTGCGGTAAGGTAAAAAAGCAGCGTTAACAGGTGCTAACGCTGCTTTTTTAAGCCCGCTGGTATTACGAGTCTTGCAGGTTTAGTGGCCCCGCACACTTTTTTCGCCTTACCGCAAAATGATTTACGTAAACGTTGGAAATGGCCAGATTACGAGTTTTTCATTATGAGCTGTGCGGTGCTAACGAGCAGTTTTGTCTCATCGTTCACTTACCTACAGCGCTGGTATTACGGGTTTTTACAAACCCGGCGTTAACAGGCAAGAAGTGAGCGTTGAACAAAATTGTGCTCCATACCGCACTTCAATACCAGCGCTGCTTAAGTCAGCGGTGGGCTGGTCGTATGTGCTCGTGCACGATTTCCCCATAGACATCAATGGGGAGAGCCAGCTGAGAAAAAGTCTAACACCTGCCAAAAAGCAGCATAAAACTCAGTAACTCAGCCCCATTGATTCCTAAGGGGAAATAAAATGTATGTTTACACCTAACACTCTAACATGAACCCCGAGTCTAAACACCCCTAATCTTACACTTATTAACCCCTAATCTGCCGCCCCCGACATCGTCGCCACCTACATTATATTTTTAACCCCTAATCTGCCGTTCCGGACATTGCCGCCACTATAATAAACATATTAACCCCTAAACCACCGCACTCCCACCTTGCAAACACTAGTTAAATTTTATTAACCCCTAATCTGCCGTCCCCAACATCGCCGACACCTACCTACATTTATTAACCCCTAATCTGCAGTCCCCAACGTCGCCGCCGCCACTATATTAAATGTATTAACCCCTAAATCTGTCTAACCCTAACACCCCCTAACTTAAATATAATTTAAATAAATCTAAATAAAATTCCTATCATTAACTACATTATTCCTATTTAAAACTAAATACTTACCTATAAAATAAACCATAAGATAGCTACAATATAACTAATAGTTACATTGTAGCTAGCTTAGGCTTTATTTTAATTTTATAGGCAACTTTGTATTTATTTTAACTAGGTAGAATAGTTACTAAATAGTTATTAACTATTTAATAGCTACCTAGTTAAAATAAAGACAAATTTACCTGTAAAATAAAACCTAACCTAAGTTACAATTACACCTAACTCTACACTATAATTAAATTAATTACCTAAATTAACTACAATTAAATAAAATTATCTAAAGTATGAAAAAAACACTAAATTACAAGTATTTTAAACTAATTACACCTAATATAATCCCCCTAATAAAATAAAAAATAAAAAGCCCCCCAAAATAATAAAAAGCCCTACCCTATACTGAATTACAAATAGCCTTTAAAATTGCCCCCAAAGTAAACAGCTCTTTTACCTGTAAAAAAAGTACAATACCCCCCAACATTAAAACCCACCACCCACACACCCAACCCAACTCTAAAACCCACCCAATCCCCCCTTAATAAAACCTAACACTAACCCCTTGAAGATCACCCTACCTTGAGAAGTCTTCACCCAACCGGGCCGAAGTCCTCAACAAAGGCAGGCGAAGTGGTCCTCCAGATGGGCAGAAGTCTTCATCCAAGCCGGGAAGAAGAGGTCCTCCAGACAGGCAGAAGTCTTCATCCAGATGACATCTTCTATCTTCATCCATCCAGCGCGGAGCAGGTCCATCTTCAAGACATCCGATGCGGAGCATCCTCTTCATCCGGAGTCTTCTTTCTAAATGACGGTACCTTTAAGTGACATCATCCAAGATGGCATCCCTTCAATTCTGATTGGCTGATAGAATTCTATCAGCCAATCAGAATTAAGGTAGAAAAAATCCTATTGGCTGATGAGGATTGAGGTCGCATTCTATTGGCTATTCCAATCAGCCAATAGGATTTTTTCTACCTTAATTCCGATTTTCTGATAGAATTCTATCAGCCAATCGCAATTGAAGGGATGCCATCTTGGATGACATCACTTAAAGGTACCGTCATTTAGTAAGAAGACTCCGGATGAAGAGGATGCTCCACGTTGGATGTCTTGAAGATGGACCCGCTCCGCGCCGGATGGATGAAGATAAAAGATGCCGTCTGGATGAAGACTTCTGCCCATCTGGAGGACCTCTTCTTCCCAGCTTGGATGAAGACTTCTGCCCGTCTGGATGACCACTTCGCCCGGCTTTGTTGAGGACTTCTGCCCGGTTGGGTGAAGACTTCTCAAGGTAGGGTGATCTTCAAGGGGTTAGTGTTAGGTTTTATTAAGGGGGGATTGGGTGGGTTTTAGAGTAGTATTGGGTGTGTGGGTGGTGGGTTTTAATGTTGGGGGGGTATTGTACTTTTTTTTACAGGTAAAAGAGCTGATTACTTTTGGGCAATGCCCCGCAAAAGGCCCTTTTAAGGGCTATTTGTAATTTAGTATAGGGTAGGGCTTTTTTTATTTTGGGGGCTTTTTTATTTTATTAGGGGGATAAGATTAGGTGTAATTAGTTTAAAAATCTTGTAATTATTTTATTATTTTCTGTAATTTAGTGGGTTTTTTTTTTCCGTAATTTAGATAATTGTATTTAATTTTATTTAATTGTAGTTAATTTAGGAAATTAATTTAATTATAGTGTAGTGTTAGGTGTAATTGTAACTTAGGTTAGGTTTTATTTTACAGGTAAATTTGTCTTTATTTTAACTAGGTAGCTATTAAATAGTTAATAACTATTTAATAACTATTCTACCTAGTTAAAATAAATACAAAGTTGCCTGTAAAATAAAAATAAATCCTAAGCTAGCTACAATGTAACTATTAGTTACATTGTAGCTAGCTTAAGGTTTATTTTATAGGTAAGTATTTAGTTTTAAATAGGAATAATGTAGTTAATTATAGTAATTTTATTTATATTTATTTAAATTATATTTAAGCTAGGGGGGGTGTTAGGGTTAGACTTAGATTTAGGGGTTAATACATTTATTATAGTGGCGGCGACGTTGTGGGCGGCAGATTAGGGGTTAATAAATGTAGTTAGGTTGCTGCGACATTGGGGGCGGCAGATTAGGGGTTGATAAATATAATGTAGGGTTCGGCGATTTTGGGGGCAGCAGATTAGTGGGTGATAAGTATAATGTAGGTGGCGGCGGTGTCTGGAGCGGCAGATTAGGGGTTAATAATATAATGCAGGTGTCGGCGATGTCGGGGGCTGCAGATTAGGGGTTAATAAGTGTAAGATTAGGGGTGTTTAGACTTGGGGTTCATGTTAGGGTGTTAGGTGTAGACATAACTTTTATTTCCCCATAGGAATCAATGGGGCTGCGTTAGGAGCTTTATGCTGCTTTTTTGCAGGTGTTAGGTTTTTTTTTGCCAGCTCTGCCCCATTGATTCCTATGGGGAAATCGTGCACGAGCACGTTTAGCCAGCTCACTGCTAACGTAAGCAGCGCAGGTATTGAGGTGAGATGCTCTCCGCTCACTTTTCTGCGGCTAACGCCGGGTTTTTAAAAACCCGTAATACCAGCGCTGTTTGTAGGTGAGCGGTGAGGGAAAATTGCACGTTAGCACCGCACAGCCTTAGCGACAAAACTCGTAATCTAGCCGATAAAGATTTGTTACATGTGTGTAATTAACTTGTTTTAAAACCATAGATATTTGTTACATGTGTGTAAATAACCTGTTGTTCTAAAACTATAGAGATTTGTGGCATGTGTGTAATTAAACCATAGAGGTGTATGTATGTTTTTTTAAATGGATTTTAACAGCAGCATTATTAATATAGCGTGGATGTGCTCTTTTGGGGCTATACATTGAACTGATGTTTCTTAGTGTAAAATGCTGCTTATTAACTTTTTAACATTATTTGATTAAACAGCTAGCCCTTGTCTTTGTTGACGTTACTTTGTAACATCATCCAATATGGTGTGGGATAATATCAGTGTGTGCACAAAACCATTGTTACATTCTAAAGCCTTTGGGGGAACTCGTAATAAATGGAAAGTGTTGTCAGGACTCAGGAGGTTTATCAAGTTCTTTTAGTTGTGTAATTTGTTAAGTAAAAAATGGCCCTGTAAAATATGTTGTTCATTATTGAGAATTTGGATTGGGATCAGTAAGACAGAATTGGCACTTGTTAAGTATAGGGCCATTTATAACCTAAACAATAATGAAATAAGTGTTGCTGATAAACAATAAAACTGGTTGATTTTGATTGCATCAACAAATTTGGATTGCAACATTAACTATGTCTATAACACATACAATATGCACATGCCCAGTAATCGGTGCCTCATAAAGTGTGCATATAAAAAGACTGCAAACAGTTTGATCATGGAAGTCAATTTTAAAGTCTCTTAAAACTCTATCTGAATCATGAAAGATGAATTTTTTTATTTGAATGTCCCTCTAAAAAAAAAAAATCCGTAACAAAAACAGCATATTTTTTTTTGTTCCTTTAAAGGTACAGTCTAGTTAAATTAAAATTTCATGATTTAGATAGGGCATGTAATTTTAAACATCTTTCCAATTTACTTTTTATCATCAAATTAGCTTTTTATCTTGGTATTCTTTGTTGAAAGCGATATCTAGGTAGGCTTATTTGATAACTAAGCCGTTGAACTGCCTCTTATCTTATCTCTTATTAGTTTTTGACATTTAGACACTGCTAGTTCAGGTGTGTCATATAGATAACATTGTGCTCACTCCCGTGGAGTTATTTAATAGTCAGCACTGATCGGCTAAAATGCATGTCTATCAAAAGAACTGAGGTAAGGGCAGTCTGTAGATGCTTAGAAACAAAATGATCACAGATGTAAAAACTATCGGCTAGATTTAGAGTTTTGTCGGTAAAGACCCGCGTAGCTAACGCTGCTTTTTTTCCCAACGCACCCTTCCAACAATGCTGGTATTTAGAGTTGTCTGAGGGGCTGCGTTAGGCTCAAAAAAGGGTGCGTTGAGCTTAATGTAGCTCCACATTAAGCTGGAAAAACGTGCTCGTGCACGATATCCCCATAGGAAACAATGGTGCTGAGCTGTCTGAAAAAAACCTAACACCTGCAAAAAAGCAGCGTTCAGCTCCTAACGCAGCCCCATTGTTTCCTATGGGGAAACATTCTCTAAGTCTGCACCTAACACCCTAACATGAACCCCGAGTCTAAACACCCTTAGCCTTACACTTATTAACCCCTAATCTGCCACCCCCGCTATTGCTGACCCCTGCATATTATTATTAACCCCTAATCTTCCGCTCCGGATACCGCCGCAACCTACATTATCCCTATGAACCCCTAATCTGCTGCCCCTAACACCGCCGACCCCTATATTATATTTATTACCTCCTAATCTGCCCCCCCCAACGTCGCCGCTACCTTACATACACTTATTAACTCCTAATCTGCCGACCGGACTTTGCCGCCACTATAATAAATGTATTAACCCCTAAACCGCCACACTCTCGCCTTGAAAACACTAGAATAAATTGTATTAACCCCTAATCTGCCCTCCCTAACATCACCGCCACCTACCTACAATTATTAACCCCTAATCTCCTGCCCGCACCGTCGCCGCTACTATAATAAAGTTATTAACCCCTAAACATAACTTTAACCCTAACACCCCCCTAACATAAATATAATTTATATTAAACGAAATAATATTCCTAAAATTACTTAAATTATTCGTATTTAAAACTAAATACTTACCTATAAAATAAACCCTAATATAGCTACAATATAATTAATAATTACATTGTAGCTATTTTAGGATTTATATTTATTTTACAGGCAACTTTGTATTTATTTTAACTAGGTACAAAAGCTATTTAATAGTTAATAACTATTTAATAGCTACCTAGTTAAAATAAATACAAAATTACATGTAAAATAAATCCTAACCTAAGTTACAATTAAACCTAACACTACACTATCATTAAATTAATTCAATAAATTACCTACAATTAAATACAATTAAATAAACTATTCTATAATACAAAAAAAACACTAAATTACAAAAAAAAAAAAGAATTACAAGCAGTTTAAACTAATTACACCTAATCTAAGCCCCCTAATAAAATAAAAAAGCCCCCCAAAATAAAAATTCCCTACCCTATTCTAAAGTTATCAGCTCTTTTACCAGCCCTTTAAAGGGCTTTTTGCGGGGCCTTGCCCCAAAGTAATCAGCTCTTTTGCCTGAAAATAAAAATACAATACCCCCCCAACATTACAACCCACCACCCACATACCCCTACTCTAACCCATCAAAACCCCCCCTTAAAAAAACCTAACACTAACCCCTTGAAGATCTCCCTACCTTGAGTCGTCTTCACCCAGCCGAGCCGAATTCTTCAGCCAAGCGGAGCAAGAAGATGTCCTCCATCCGGTAAAAGTCTTGATCCAAGCGGCAAAGAAGAGGTCTTCCATCTGGGCGATGTCTTCTTCCAAGCGGCATCTTCTATCTTCTTTTTTCCGGATCCATCTTCATCCCGCCGACGTGGAACATCCTTCTTCCCCGATGGACTAACGACGAATGAAGGTTCCTTTAAGGGACGTCATCCAAGATGACGTCCCTTCAATTCCGATTGGCTGATAGAATTCTATCAGCCAATCGGAATTAAGGTAGAAAAAATCTGATTGGCTAATGCAATCAGCCAATCAGATTGAAGTTCAATCCGATTGGCTGATCCAATCAGCCAATCGTATTGAACTCACATTCTATTGGCTGTTCCGATCAGCCAATAGAATGTGAGTTCAATGCGATTGGCGGATTGGGGAGTGTTTTTTTAAGGGGGGTTTGGGTGGGTTAGAGTAGGGGTATGTGGTTGGTGGGTTGTAATGTTGGGGGGGGTACTGTATTTTTATTTTCAGGCAAAAGAGCTGATTACTTTGGGGCAAGGCCCTGCAAAAAGCCCTTTTAAGGGCTGGTAAAAGAGCTGATTACTTTTGTATTTTAGAATAGGGTAGGGAATTTTTTATTTTGGGGGGCTTTTTATTTTATTTGGGGGCTTAGATTAGGTGTAATTAGTTTAAACTGCTTGTAATTCTTTTTTATTTTTTGTAATTTAGTGTTTGTTTTTTTTGTATTATAGAATAGTTTATTTAATTGTATTTAATTGTAGGTAATTTATTGAATTAATTTAATGATAGTGTAGTACTAGGTTTAATTGTAACTTAGGTTAGGATTTATTTTACATGTAATTTTGTATTTATTTTAACTAGGTAGCTATTAAAGAGTTATTAACTATTTAATAGCTTTTGTACCTAGTTAAAATAAATACAAACTTGCCTGTAAAATAAATATAAATCCTAAAATAGCTACAATGTAATTATTAATTATATTGTAGCTATATTAGGGTTTATTTTATAGGTAAGTATTTAGTTTTAAATACGAATAATTTAAGTAATTTTAGGAATATTATTTTGTTTAATATAAATTATATTTATGTTAGGGGGTGTTAGGGTTAGGGTTAGAGTTATGTTTAGGGGTTAATAACGTTATTATAGTAGCGGCGACGGTGCGGGCGGGAGATTAGGGGTTAATAATTGTAGGTAGGTGGCGGCAATGTTGGGGAGGGCAGATTAGGGGTTAATATTATTTATTCTAGTGCTTGCAAGGCGGGAGTGCGGCGGTTTAGGGGTTAATACATTTATTATAGTGGTGGCGAGGTCCGGTCGGCATATTAGGGGTTATTAAGTGCAGTTAGGTAGCGGCGACGTTGGTGGGGGCAGATTAGGGGATTAATAAATATAATATAGGGGTCGGCGATGTTAGCGGCAGCAGATTAGGGGTTCATAAGTATAACGTAGGTGGCAGCGATGTCCGGTCGGCAGATTAGGGGTTAAAAAAATTATTAGAGTGGCGGCGATGTGGGGGGGCCTCGGTTTAGGGGTACATAGGTAGTTTATGGGTGTTAGTGTACTTTAGAGCACAGCAGTTAAGAGCTTTATATTCCGGCGTTAGCCCATAAAGCTCTTAACTACTGACTTTTTTGGCGTTAGGAGTCTTGTCGGTAGAGGTTCTACCGCTCACTTCTCCCCTGACTCCAAATACCAGCGTTAGGCAGATCCCATTGAAAAGATAGGATACGCAATTGGCGTAAGGGGATCTGCGGTAGCCTGGAATCGCTGTAGGGAAGTGAGCGTTAGACCCTTTCCTGCCTGACTCTAAATACCAGTGGGCAAAAGCAGCGTTAGGACCCCTTAACGCTGCTGTTGACGGCTAACGCCAAACTCTAAATCTAGCCGTATATTAATATAACTGTGTTGGTTTTGCAAAACTGGGGAATGGGTAATAAAGGGATTATCTATGTTTTTAAACAATAAACATTGTGGAGTAAACTGTCCCTTTAAGTATGCTGAAAAGCAGACTAAGCAAAATATGAACTTCTTATCAGCCTTTAGATCTGCATTTCTACTCTAAGGAAGTAGAAAATGTACATTAGCTTTTCACAAAAAGACAACATATTTTTTTTTACAGGAAGTTTTGTGAGACAGGATCAGGAAGGGTAAATATATAGAGACACAGAAGGTTTTTAAAAAAATGTTTTGTGAACAAAAATCATAAAAGAAGTATCTGTGTAATATATGTTAGTCAGAGAGAAAGCAGGAATTTCTAAATGCTTCTTTAATTTTCATTATTCTTAAAAAGGTTGGATCAAATTGAATAAATTCCATTTATAACTAACTAGGCCCCAGAGGGCAGTCTATTTTAAAAAAAACTACAACCTCCAAAATTAAAATGACAAAAAATAAAAAATGTAAAATAACAGAATAAAAATAAACAAAACTATCCAAAATAAAAAATGTAAACCTAAACTAATACCCCTATAAAAATAAAAAATCCCCCCCAAAATAAAAACACCCCCTAATCTAAACTACCAATAGCTCTTAAAAGGGCCTATGTAGGGCATTCAGGAATAGTGAGGACCTATTTGGGGCTTAGGCTTAGGCTTTTTTATTGAAATTGTTTGGGTGTTTTTTTTTTTAGATTAGGGTTTTTTGGACTTGAAAAAGAGCTGAATGCCATTTTAAGGGCAATGCCCATACAGATGCCCCTTTAGGGGCAAAGGATAGTTTAGCTTTTTTTTGTGTTAGTTTTTTTAATTTGGGTGGTTTGTTGGATGGGAGTGTTTTACTATTAGGGGGGTGCAATATCCCTAACTTTATGATAGGCTTTTCCTTTAGGCAAAGAGTTTGTGTAGACATTCCTATGTGAACAACTCCCAATGAGGAAATGAGAGTGTAATTAGATAGGAACAACAGTTAGTAGTTTTTAATCAGAGAGATCCCACTGACAAACAATGTTTTACAGGGATATTTTTAGTAGGAGATGTACTTTGGATTAAGCTTTATTATTAAGCTTTTTCTGCTGTCATGGAGTGCATTGATATGCTTTTAGTGGGTAGGTACTGAATGTAACCCTCTGAGTGTCTATGAAAGTCAATGGCTTATGAGGAATAACTACGATCAACATACAAGCAATGCAGTCAGTATGGTAATGAATGGCAACAAGATAATTATACTTGCGGTTGGATCAGATCAGCCTTGCTGGCGGTTTGTGCCAGAATCCGGAGGTGCAGGTTTGGATGTAGGAGACCCTGGGCTCATTCCGGTAACCGGAACTGCGGATTCACTTGTAAGAAGTCCTCAGGCTAGCACGCTTAGGAACGGCGTCTTGTGCAACTTGTTCAGCACACTGTCCGTTTGGATGATGTCACCGGACGGCTGATTCAGCATAGCTGTGGCTGCAGATGCAGCAGAGGGCTGTTCGAGAAGGGAGAGGGAGACCTGAGGGACGGAATACTCAAACAGGCTGCTTTAACAAGTTAAGGTGAGATTTATACTCAGTGATGTACAGGCAGGATAGGTATATGATCGCTATGAAGCAAAAATAGAAATTCTCAAGAATATAGGCTTGAGTAATTAGTTTAGGCAGTGATATTCTTAAGTTAGACTAGGAGAAATCAGCATTCCCAAAACACTTGCATTAATCAATTAGTTAAGTAGGGAGTTGAAGAGGAAGTGAGGAATGTCTCTTAAAGGGGTAGTAGACATGACAGATCCCCCCACTCAGGATACCCCCTTCCCCTTCACTGCACTCGGTTTGTTTGGATACTCGTCATGAAAATTGGAGAGTAGACAGGGAGCATGTAGATCGTAGGATGGTACCCAGGAGTCTTCCTCTGGGCCATACCCTTTCCAATGGACCAAATATTCCACTCTTCTCCATCTTTGCCGTGAATCCAATATGACGGGTGAACCCTGAGGGTTTGAGGTAGATTAAGTACAACCGTGTTAGAATTTATGACCTTTGTGATGGAATAGGGACCAATGAATTGGTTTGACAATTTTTTACAGGGTACTGTTAACCTAAGGTTTCTGGTGGATAGCCATACACAATCACCAATTTTATAGTTTGGAGGAGTACTTCGTTTCGTATCAAAGTATCTTTTTTTGTGTGGCTTTTGCTTCTTCCAGATGCTTTTTTAACACAGCTAAGAAGGTCTTCATGTTGTGAGTGTAGTCTGATATGGCTGGATTGCTAGATACTAAGTCTCTTCCCGGTAATGAGTTTGGATGATATCCATAAGTTGTATAAAATGGGGAGGTTTTGGTGGAGGAATTCATGGAATTATTGTAGGCAAATTCAGTGAAAGGTAACCATTCTGCCCAGTCATCTTGTAGATGGGATACATAGCATCTCAAGTATTGTTCCAATGTTTAGTTGGTATGTTCAGTTAAACCATTGGACTGTGGATGGAAGGCAGTCGAGAATCTTGGGGTAATCTTGAGTAGTCTGCATAGTTCCTTCGAAAATTTGGATGTAAATTGGGTTCCTCGATCAGACACAATGGATGTAGGTAAGCCATGGAGTTTTACTATGTGTGAAAAGAACACCTTCGCTGGGGTCACAGCATTTGGTATGGATTTTAGTGGTAAGAAATGGGCTAATTTAGTTAGATGATCAACCACAACTAAAATAGTGGTATAGTTGTTTGAAGGGGGTAAATCTACTATGAAGTCCATAGCAATCATACTCCATGGGACTTCTGGTATAGGCAGAGGACACATAAGGCTGAAAGGTTTATGATGGTCTTTTTTATTCCTGGAGCAGATGTGACAGTTTTTTACGTAGTTGAGTACATCTTGGCTGAGTTGAGGATACCAGAAAGTTTTACTTAGGAGTTCCTTTGTCTTCACTATTCCGGGGTGACCACTAAGAGGTGAGTCATGGAAGTGCTGTAATAGTCCTGTCTGTAGAGGAGACGGAATGTAGGTCAAGCCGTTATAGTAATAAATCCCAGAGATGGTATCTTTTACGCAATTCGGGGGAACATCATTGTCGGACTTTAATGCTTTTAATATATCTGTATGCAGGGAATAAGCTGATGCTACAATTTTATGTGGTGGGACAATATGCACTTTCTCATGTTCTTTAAAGATGGGTTCAAGTGAACAAGAGAGAGCATCCGCTTTATATTTTTTGAACCTGGTCTATAAGTAATTAGAAAATCAAAACGGTCCAGAAAAAGGGCCCATCGTACCTGTCTGGATGACAATGTTTTGTTGTTCCTCAGGTACTGCAAATTCTTGTGGTCCGTAAAGATGTAGAATGGTTTGGAGGTACCTTCCAGTAGATGTCTCCAGTGTTCCAAAGCACATTTTATTGCAAGTAATTCTTTATCCCCAACCGAATAATTACGTTTAGGTGCTGTGAGTGACCTAGAGTAATACGCTATTGGGTATAATGCGGGAGTTGCTATGCTTTGTTGTGAAAGAACCGCTCTAATTCCTGTATTTGAAGCATCAACCTCCAATGTGTATTGAGAATTAGGATTAGGTAGTTGTAGAATAGGAGCAGTAGAGAAACTGTCTTTTAATGACTCAAATGCTTCTTGAGCTTCATTGTTCCATATGAATTTTTGTTTACCAGTTAGTTTGGTAAGAGGTTGTACTTTTGTTGAATTTTTTTTTATAAACCTTCTATAGAAGTTTGAGAATCCTAGAAATCTTTGTAGAGATTTCACTGTTGTGGGTTTTGTCCAATTCAGTATGGCTGTAACTTTTTCAGGATCCATATTTATGCCTTCAGGTGAGATTATGTAGCCTAGGAACTTTATTGTGTTTACATGGAAACAACACTACTCCATTTTGGCATAGAGGCAATGTTCTCTCAGTCTAGTTAGAACCCACCATACATGTTTTATATGTTCACAGATATTCCGGGAGTAGATTAAAATGTCATCCAAGTAAATTACCACACACACTAAAAGTTTAGTTGTTAAACTAAAAGGCATGACATTATACTGAAAAAGACCATAACGGGTCCTGAACGCTGTCTTCCACTCATCCCCACTCTTCATCCTGATAAGGTTATAAGCACCTTTTAGGTCTAGTTTAGTAAATATCCTGGCTTTGCTTAACTTTTCGAGAAGCTCGGGGATGAGAGGAAGAGGATATCTGTTTTTTATGGTTATAGAGTTTAATGCCCTATAGTCAATAATGGGTCTGAGGGTACCGACTTTGTTGGTGATGAAAAATATACCCGCTGCTGCTGATGATGTGGAAGGTGATATAAAACCCTTTCTTAAGTTTCCATCTAAATAATCCCTTAGGTGTTTAACTCTTTTTGCGATAAAGGGAAGATTCTTCCAAAAGGTATGACTGCACCTGGTTTTGTGTCTATAGGGCAAACGTACGGTCTGTGTGGTGGTAGATTTTCTGCATCTTTTAGGTTAAAGACCTCTGAAAATTCAGTATATGCTGTAGGTAGTAGAGGTTCGATATGTTTTATTTCTATGTAGGGAAAACAGGTTTAAGTGCAATACGGTGAGTCAAATGTGAGGTTATTAGAGAACCAATCTATTTTGGGATTGTGTTTGTGTAACCATGGGTAACCAAGTATCAAAGGATGTATAGATCCAGGTATAATATCGAATGTGATGTATTCTTTGTGACCTGCTTCAGTGGTAATAAGAAGGGGAATGGTGTGGTGGGTTATAGGACCTTTTAAAAAATTAGAACCATCAATAACTTTAACGTTATCAGGTATTTCTTTAAGCACACAGGGTATTTTATTAGTAGTTACAACTTTCTGATCTATGAACATCCCAAAAGCCCCAGAGTCAATCATAGCCTCGTTCTAGAGGAGGTGTTGGTCCCACTGTAAAGACAAAGAGATTGATAAATAAGTATTTGTGGTTGGAACAGTATTTGAACTTATATGTAATATCTTACCCTTCTTCTGACGACTTAACAAGGGGCAAGTAGATACATTATGGTCCTTATTAGCTTCTCCCATTTTACTTCCTGTGGAGCTGTAGCTGGACACGGCCAGAGCACTGAGAGATATCAGACACGGCCAGAGCACTGAGAGATATCAGGTATTGATGTAACTGGAGTGAATAAGGGAACCTTCTTCCTGAGCAAAGACATTGGAGCCTGTTATCAGCATGAACTCATATGCGTTAGCCGATTTTCCACATACATTTGCTAAGTGGTTGTGAGCTGAATACTTCCAACAGTGGGATTTCTAAACTAGTGTGTCGGCTCATATCTGATTCCAGTACGTGATTGGGATTCTGAAGCATATCTTCTGGCTCTTCATTCATGAGGAGAAGCTCGCTGGACAGCTTTTAATGGTTCAGTCTGCACCTGTGGCACTTCTCAAGTGCTTTCTATCTAGTAAGTGATTATGTATTGTGTGTGGGGGTCATTGTCACCTACGATCTCACACTATTGTGGCGCCTCCTTTTTTTTCTTCCTATTATCTGCAGATCGTCGCTGGTGCCTATCAGCTTTGGAAGGAGTGTTTGCTGGCGCATATCCCGCTACCAAGTGGACTTTTGGAGATATCTCCATTTTATGGATAATGTATGAGGACTAAATTTATGATCTGTAGTGCCTTGGAACATTATAGTATGTATCCTGCTATTTTATTCAACACTGTTATAATTTCATTTATGTTTTCACTCACTGTGATTTCGTAACTTTTTATATCAGTTATACTTTGATGCTGGTAATTTGCACATTATTTTATCGTATATACACTGTATTATCAGATCCAGGATTTGGGATTTATTTTTGCTCCTTTATTGAAAGATATTTAAAGCAGATCTCAATAGATTGTTGTTAGGACTATTTATAGGGACTGTAGTCCCCTTGAGCACCAGTATATATATTACGCTATATAATTTATCACTGTCACATTTCTACACTTATTGTCATTTTTCTTAGCCATATATTTCTGCAGGATATTAGCTATATATTTCTGCTGGATATTTTCACACAATCACATTTGATATATCCATATATTCTCATATTTAAGATTTGAGATATACACTTTTTCCTTTGTTGAAAGATATTTAGAGTATTTATATCTGTATCACGCATTACCTTTAGGCGCCTTCATTCTTTTCACATTATTTCTTATTAGCACAGTACATGCATAGGTTTGACAGGCGGCGCCTTGATTTTTCTTCTTGGGAAAGTGGTCCTTTGAGGGTCCCAATCTCCATGGCAACTGTGGAGGTGCTAGGTTTGTCATACTGCGTGGGGTAGTATTTCTTAGAGTAGGTGTCTGGATTTTGTTTTTCCAGTCTTCTTTCTCTATACCGGCGGTCCATGGATATACATGTCTTTATAAGAGATTCTAGGGTTTCGGGTAATTCTATGCGAGAAAGCTCATCCTTAAGATGTTCTGACAGTCCCAGGCGGAACTGATTTTTGAGGCTTACTGAGTTCCACTGAGAATCCGTTGCCCACAGCTGAAACTCAGCAACGTAATCCTCTACCGCTCGTTTGCCCTGTTTTAGGGATCTTAAGTTATGTTCAGCGGTATTCTGCTTATTCGTATCTTCGTAGAGGGTTGACATAGCGGTTAAAAAGCTGTGTAATGAATCCAGAATGGGATCACCTGACTCAAAAAATCTGTCTACCCAGGATCTGGGCTCCCCACTTAGGTAGGAGATTGTGGTACAGACTTTGATGCGTTCTGTACAATATGTTTTTGGTTTCATACTATACAGCAACAGGCAGGAATTTTTGAACTCACAAAACTTTGACTGAACCCCTGAGAAAGGTTGTGGAGGGTTAATATGTGGGTTCTGGATGTTCAGTAGCCTTTTGTGTAAAAAAAATAATTCATGAGACATTTTAGTGTGTTATTCTCAATTTGGACTTCATTTAGCCCCTGTGCAAGTATATCCACTTTCTGGTTAAGAGTAGCAATTTGATTTGCCATTTCTGTAGGATCCATTTTGCCTTGTAAGGCTTGGGGCTTGATTAAACTGCAATATCCCTAACTTTATGATAGGCTTTTCCTTTGGGTAAAGTGTTTGTGTAGATATTCCTATGTGAACAACTCCCAATGAGGAAATGAGAGTGTAATTAGATAGGAACAACAGTAAGTAGTTTTTAATCAGAGAGATCCCACTGACAAACAATATGTTTTACAGGGATATTTTTAGTAGGAGATGTACTTTGGATTAAGCTTTATTATTAAGCTTTTTCTGCTGTCATGGAGTGCATTGATATGCTTTTAGTGGGTAGGTACTGAATGTAACCCTCTGAGTGTCTATGAAAGTCAATGGCTTATGAGGAATAACTACGATCAACATACAAGCAATGCAGTCAGTATGGTAATGAATGGCAACAAGATAATTATACTTGCGGTTGGATCAGATCATCCTTGCTTACGGTTTGTGCCAGAATCCGGAGGTGCAGGTTTGGATGTAGAAGACCCTGGGCTCATTCCGGTAACCGGAGATGCGGATTCACTTGTAAGAAGTCCTCAGGCTAGCATGCTTAGGAGCGGTGTCTTGTGCGACTTGTTCAGCACACTGTCCATTTGGATGACATCACCGGACGGCTGATTCAGCGTAGCTGTGGCTGCAGATGCAGCGGATGGTTGTCCGAGAAGGGAGAGGGAGACCTGAGAGACGGAATACTCAAACAGGCTGCTTTAGCAAGTTAAGGTGAGAGTTATTCTCAGTGATGTACAGGCAGGATAGGTATATGATCGCTATGAAGCAAAAATAGAAATTCTCAAGAATATAGGCTTGAGTAATTAGTTTTGGCAGTGATATTCTTAAGTTAGACTAGGAGAAATCAGCATTCCCAAAACACTTGCATTAATCAATCAGTTTGTAAGGGAATAAGCTCCTCCTTAAGTAGGGTGTTGAAGAGGAAGTGAGGAATGTCTCTTAAAGGGGTAGTAGACATGACAGGGGGCTTAGTATTTTTTAGAGGTAAAAGAGCTGTTTACATTGTTTTGGAGCTTAGGACAATGCCCCACAAAAGGCCCTTTTAAGGGCTATTGGTAGTTTAGATTAGGAGGTGTTTTTATTTGGGGGGCTTTTTTATTTTCATAGGGATTAGGTATAAAAAAAATATTTTTGATAATTATGTTTATTTTTTCTGTAATGTTAGACTTTTTTTTGTAATTTAATGTTAGTTTTTTTATTTTAATTGCAATTTAGTAGTAAGTTGGGTTAATTTAGGGGGTGTTAGGTTAGGGGTCTTAGTAATTAAATTAGTTATTTGCATTGTGGGGGGTTTGGCGGTTTAGAGGTTAATAGGTTAAATAGGTTGATTGCGATGTGGGTGTTTGGCGGTTTAAGGGTTAATGGGTTAATTATGTTTATTGCGATGTGGGGGGTTGGGGGTTTAAGAATTAATAAGTTAAATAGGTTTATTGCTATGTGGGGGTTTTGCGGTTTAGGGGTTAATAGGTTAATTAGGTTTATTGCGATGTGGGTGGTTGACGATTAAGGGGTTAATATTTTAATTATGTTATATGCGGATTAGGGGTTAATTACTTTATTGTTTTGCGATGTGGGGTTGATGGTTTAGGTGGTTGTTAATACTTCGTGCGGGAGGTTATTATTTTTTTGTTATACTTCGTGCGGGCCTTTGCGTGTTTTTATTTTTAAGGCTTCGGGTTTGCCTATGCTGCATCCAGGTGGATTCCAAAAATGGCAGGGTGGTGAAAGATTGGCAGGGTGGTGAAAGAATCCATCGAAAGTGGATTCTTTCACCGCCCTGCCATTTTCGGAATCCACCGGGATGCAGCGTAAGCTGCATCAAGGTGGATTCTTTTGACTACGCGCGCAGCCAACATTCTTTTGGCTTCCTCGCACTGCCAACATTCCTTTGAGGATGTGTGCACAACTGGCGACACCGACGGACGCGTTACAAACGCGATTATAGTATAGATATGCTTAAAAAAATGCTACTAAGCAAATCTACAAATGAATGAACTGACCAGAGTTTATGCATAGCTCAAAGAAAATGAAATGAAACGCCACATACAAAAAATAGATGTATTAAACAACTAGTATGTTGACATAGAATGACATATATGTTTTATCTGTTAGATTCATAGATACTTGTGAGGGCACAGAGGGATGTTATACATTTCTATCACTATTAAACATATTTAAAATATGAATATGTCTATATGTGAGTGTAATACTTCAGGTCTCAAGTTGCACTTTTTCTTCTAGAGCTATTTTAGCTTTCGCTTGAGCTCAACACATAACTTTTAACTTGTAATTTGTGCAACGTTCCGCAGGGTCACAATATCCATCGAAAATATAGGGTGCGCTAAACAAATGTCGGCCTCACTAAACATTCTCTGGTAATTCTGTTTTACCGTAGACTTGTAATACGAATTTGCACATTTAATTTTTGCACGGTCCAGCAATATTGATAGTGCAACCTGCACTCCACTTGTAATCTGGGCCAATATTGTCTGACATTCAGTAATTATCTTCCAGAAATCAGAGCAATATTTTGATAAATCTTTATTTGGAACAATGTTTAAATAATGCAATATATTTAAATAACTAATTTTGTAAGCAGTAAAGAGGTGCATGAACATATATATACAAGTAATATTAAACTTTGTCTGGTAACAGGAGGAATAATATTTTTTAATATCATTAAAAAAATATATTTTTTGTGTTCTTTCAATACATTTTAATGGAGATTAGTCACTTTTAAGATGCAAAAAAAATGATTTACACATACCTAAATAAACTCCAAAACAATGTAAACTCATTTATATGGCAGAACAAAATGCCTAGGGTCTCAAAGAAAATCATGTATAGAGATAGACACGATGGTGGTTTAAGTGTACCTAACTTATTACACTATAAACAAGCATCTCTATTGACTAGAATTATAGACTGGTGCAAACATACTAATGACAAAGAATGGGTGAAACGGGAACACAAACTAACAGATACGACAAGCTTGGGCGGTCAATGCTGGCTTCATAAGTCACAGAGGAAACTCTGCAATCTGCCCCCAAATATACTGGTAGTAACAGAAACACTAGAGGTATGGGATCCAATATTAAAAAAAACAAAAAAGGTATCTCATCTGTTCCATCTCCCTTAACTCCTCTACTAACAAACACTGACTCCCCAGTGGGACATACAGGGAGTGCAGAATTATTAGGCAAGTTGTATTTTTGAGGATTAATTTTATTATTGAACAACAACCATGTTCTCAATGAACCCAAAAAACTCATTAATATCAAAGCTGAATAGTTTTGGAAGTAGTTTTTAGTTTGTTTTTAGTTATAGCTATTTTAGGGGGATATCTGTGTGTGCAGGTGACTATTACTGTGCATAATTATTAGGCAACTTAACAAAAAACAAATATATACCCATTTCAATTATTTATTTTTACCAGTGAAACCAATATAACATCTCAACATTCACAAATATACATTTCTGACATTCAAAAACAAAACAAAAACAAATCAGTGACCAATATAGCCACCTTTCTTTGCAAGGACACTCAAAAGCCTGCCATCCATGGATTCTGTCAGTGTTTTGATCTGTTCACCATCAACATTGCGTGCAGCAGCAACCACAGCCTCCCAGACACTGTTCAGAGAGGTGTACTGTTTTCCCTCCTTGTAAATCTCACATTTGATGATGGACCACAGGTTATCAATGGGGTTCAGATCAGGTGAACAAGGAGGCCATGTCATTAGATTTTCTTCTTTTATACCCTTTCTTGCTAGCCACGCTGTGGAGTACTTGGACGCGTGTGATGGAGCATTGTCCTGCATGAAAATCATGTTTTTCTTGAAGGATGCAGACTTCTTCCTGTACCACTGCTTGAAGAAGGTGTCTTCCAGAAACTGGCAGTAGGACTGGGAGTTGAGCTTGACTCCATCCTCAACCCGAAAAGGCCCCACAAGCTCATCTTTGATGATACCAGCCCAAACCAGTACTCCACCTCCACCTTGCTGGCGTCTGAGTCGGACTGGAGCTCTTTGCCCTTTACCAATCCAGCCACGGGCCCATCCATCTGGCCCATCAAGACTCACTCTCATTTCATCAGTCCATAAAACCTTATAAAAATCAGTCTTGAGATATTTCTTGGCCCAGTCTTGACGTTTCAGCTTGTGTGTCTTGTTCAGTGGTGGTCGTCTTTCAGCCTTTCTTACCTTGGCCATGTCTCTGAGAATTGCACACCTTGTGCTTTTGGGCACTCTAGTGATGTTGCAGCTCTGAAATATGGCCAAAATGGTGGCAAGTGGCATCTTGGCAGCTGCACGCTTGACTTTTCTCAGTTCATGGGCAGTTATTTTGCGCCTTGGTTTTTCCACACGCTTCTTGCGACCCTGTTGACTATTTTGAATGAAACGCTTGATTGTTCGATGATCACGCTTCAGAAGCTTTGCAATTTTAAGAGTGCTGCAAGATATCTCACTATTTTTGACTTTTCTGAGCCTGTCAAGTCCTTCTTTTGACCCATTTTGCCAAAGGAAAGGAAGTTGCCTAATAATTATGCACACCTGATATAGGGTGTTGATGTCATTAGACCACACCCCTTCTCATTACAGAGATGCACATCACCTAATATGCTTAATTCGTAGTAGGCTTTTGAGCCTATACAGCTTGGAGTAAGACAACATGCATAAAGAGGATGATGTGGTCAAAATACTCATTTGCCTAATAATTCTGCACTCCCTGTAATATGGTTGGGGAAGAAGGTATGGACTTGCATTGTAGTTTGCCGATATATTCGGTTTTAGATAATGGTAAGCTATTGACAAGGACGGAAATAACAGACAAACATATATTCAACCGTCAGAACTGGTATGAATATCTGCAACTCTCTCATTACATTAACCATAACAAGAATAAGCCAGACCTCGTTAGACCACTCACCCCATTTGAATCCATATGCTACTCTACGGGCACCTCGAAAAAAGGGTTATCACAGTCATACAAACAGTTATTAGCGATGCACTCAAAGCAGTTACCATCCTATACTAAGGTGTGGGAGGGGGAGTTGCAGGGGCTTTAACACCAAACGAGTGGCAGATGATTTTTCATCAGATGGGAAGAGCTCCATCTTCTATGAACATCACAGAGACCAATATGAAGTTGCTCACCAGATGGTACCTGACACCCAAAAGATTATCTAATATTTATCCAAATACCAGCAAACTCTGCTGGAGAGGATGTGGTCAGGAAGGGAATCTTTCACATATATGGTGGAGTTGCCCTTTATTAAAACATTAGTGGAATGATATACAAATAGAAATAGGGAAGGCACTAACAACCCAATTGGAAAATAACCCATTCGTATTTTTATTTAATAAAGTACCTAAAATGAAGTGTAAACTGAGATCAATGTTACTATACATTATGTAAAACGGTGCTAAACAGCTAGTACCAAGGTTATGGAAGAGTCCCTAAAGTACAAGAGTGGAGGGAACAGGTTTCGAGGCTATTATCCCTAGAAAAATACCATTATCAGCAAACCAACCGAATCGAAGAATTCCATTCCATAACATTTCTGTGGGAAGATTATCTGGGGGGATAAAAGCATAATCTAAATGAATAAAAACACTCTAGAAATTTATAGAGTAGCGAGTTAGAGTGAAGTACACCAGTTAGCGAAAGAGTTGGAAAAAACCTACAATAGAGAGTCTTATTCGATCTTCTTTGGATGCGACCGATAGAAAAAAGTAGTGCAACAGTGGTTTTATAATATTTTGATTGTTAAATCTAAATTCAAGGAACAAGTTGTTATGTTATTATTATTCGTTTATTATGACTGTCTTATATTTACTGCTAATTTCACTGGCATGTATGATGTAAACCTAATAAAAATTTAAATAAAAAAATTAAACTCTTAAAGCTGTAAAAATTGTGTTAGAGAAATGTTTACTGACTTACAATTCAGTAGCATAACCTTTGAAAAGTCTCATAAGTTTATCTTACCACCTTTGCTGTAACTAGTTAGGCACAGAAATAAGTAACCTCTGACACTGATGAAGCAATCACTGTGTAGCAGGTTCAAAGAACTATAGACTATAGGATCCACTGCAGCCTCTCTGCAGGAAGTGGAAACACATATTTTTAAGACTTTAAGGTCCATAAGTCAAAATTAAACTTACATGGTCCAGACAGAGAATGCAGTTCTAATAGACTTTTCAATTTACTTCTATTTTCAAATTTAGTTTGTTTCCTTGGTGTCCTTTGTTGAAAAGCATACCTAAGTATGCTCAGGATCTGTAAAGCAATATTGTGAGCAAGCTACTGATTGCACTTTTATGTCACTTTAAAATTCAGGAAAAGAAGACAAAATATGTAATTGAATTATATTACAACTCGTTTTTTTGCTACCCAGTTTTGAGTGCAATGCCCCTTTTAAAAAACTTGATTTTCTATTTTAATTAGGAATTCCTAGACTGACAATATTATTATCACACATGTCCCTCTACGGCCAAGTCTGCTTCTTTATGAATGTTTATGTCAAGAGAATTCTTTAAATGGACGATTTCAGAACAAACAATATGCAGCATTCTCAATAAAATCTGTTCTATACCTATTTTATATTACCACACTATAGCAGTGTGTCTCCACTGTGTAATTACAGTCTGTAAAATCAGACCTGCCAAGGACTTCTGGTATCCAGACAGCATACCATTTATTGGAAGGTGGTGTTTTGCGGAACACTTGGTGCCTAATGTCTCTTTAGCCCCATCAATTGAAGCTATTGTACTGTTTCTAGTCTTTGAAAAACAATATCAACAATAATTTCAAGTGGATAAGATAAAAGAGAGTTTCCTGTTAAGTGTAATACAAGAAGGTTATGTTGGAAAGTAAAGAGAAAAAAAAAAAAGAAATGCCAGTTAACTAGGGTTTTAATTTCATTGCACAACAGAAACAAAAGTGAGTTCATGAGAGCATTTCTCTTGTAGACAAGCTCAAAAATTAAAGGCACATTCTAGTGTAAAGGGCATTTACATGTAGTAGAACTGCATAATCGACAAATATAATTAAACAAAGACAAATAAGTAGTAGATTTTTGACAAATTTCAAAGTATAATTTTATTTTGCTTCTTTCTTAATCATATGGAAACCATGGGCTCGATCCGATATGCAGCGTTGCCCGCAAAAGCCGGCAACGCCAAATTTTGCGCTGGTTTGGTATCCTATATACGGCGTAACATAGAAGTTACGCTCGTATATTTCACCCTTCGGCCGTTGTTTTTTGGCCCATAGAGTGATATACCAAACCTGCGCAGTTTGGTATCCAATATACAGCATAAGCACTTACGTGGCGAAAATGGAGAAATCTTACTCCATTTTCACCTCGCCACAAAATGCAGGCGTAGTAAGCCTTACACTGAGTATTGGGGCCCTGTAACTCCCTAAACTACCTGCAAAATAAAACCTAACACCTAATGCATGCACAATGTCTATCTACTTGTCAACCGTAATCCCCCACCACAATCCCTAATAAAGTGTTTAACCCCTAAACCGCTGCTCCCGGACCCCGCCGCCACCTATATTATATGTATTACCCCCTAATCTGAGCCCCCTACACTGCCACCACCTATTTTAAATATATTACCCCCTAATCTAATCCCCCTACACCGCCGCCACCTATTTTAAATATATTAACCCCTAATCTAATCCCCCTACACCGCCGCCACCTATTTTAAATATATTAACCCCTAATATGATTCCTCTACACCGCCGCCACCTATTTTAAATATATTAACCCCTAAACCTAAGTCTAACCCTAACACCCCTAACTTAATTATTATTGAAATAAATCTAAATAATATTAATATTAACTAAATTATTCCTATTTAAAACTAAATACTTACCTATAAAATAAACCCTAAGATAGCTACAATATAATTAATAATTAATTAATTAATTAATTAATTAGCTATTTTAGGGTTTATATTTATTTTACAGGTAACTTTGTATTTATTTTAACTAGGTACAATAGCTATTAAATAGTTAATAACTATGTAATAGCTACCTAGTTAAAATAATTACCAAATTACCTGTAAAATAAATCCTAACCTAAGTTACCATTACACCTAACACTACACTATCAATAAATTAATTAAATAAACTACAATTATATCAACTAAAATACAATTAAATACACTAAACTATATTACAAAAAACAAACAAACACTAAATTACAAAAAATAAAGAAAGATTCCAAAAATTTTAAGCTAATTACACCTAATCTAAGCCCCCTAATAAAATAAAAAAGCCCCCCAAAATAATAAAATCCCCCTACCCTAAACTAAATTACAAAAGTAATCAGCTCTATTACCAGCCCTTAAAAGGGCCTTTTGCGGGGCATTGCCCCAAAGTAATCAGCTTTTTTACCTGTAAAAAAAAGAACAACCACCCCCCCCCAATACAACCCACCACCCACACACCGCTACTCTAAATCCCACCCGATCCCCCCTTAAAAAACCCTAAGTCTAACCCCTAAAAATGGCGTCCCTTGAATTCCTATTGGCTGATTTGAGCCTTCAAATTCAAATCAGCCAATCGGATGAGAGCTACTTTAATTCTATTGGCTGATTTGAATAGCCAATAGAATAAGAGCTACTGTAATTCTATTGGCTATTCTAATCAGCCAATAGAATTACAGTAGAGCTGATTACTTTTGTAATTTAGTTTAGGGTAGGGAAATTTTATTATTTTGGGGGGCTTTTTTATTTTATTAGGGGGCTTAGATTAGGTGTAATTAGCTTAAAATTCTTGTAATTGTTTTTATTTTTTGTAATTTAGTGTTTGTTTTTTGTAATATAGTTTAGTTTATTTAATTGTATTTTAGCTGAGATAATTGTAGTTTATATAGTTAATTTATTGATAGTGTAGTGTTAGGTGTAATGGTAACTTAGGTTAGGATTTATTTTACAGGTAATTTGGTAATTATTTTAACTAGGTAGCTATTAAATAGTTATTAACTATTTAATAGCTATTGTACCTAGTTAAAATAAATACAAAGTTACCTGTAAAATAAAAATAAACCCTAGGCTAGCTACAATGTAATTATTAATTATATTGTAGCTATCTTAGGGTTTATTTTATAGGTAAGTATTTAGTTTTAAATAGGAATAATTTAGTTAATATTAATATTATTTCGATTTATTTAAATAATAATTAAGTTAGGAGGTGTTAGGGTTAGACTTAGGTTTAGGGGTTAATATATTTAAAATAGGTGGCGGCGGTGTAGGGGGCTCAGATTAGGGGTTAATATGGTTAATATAGGTGGCAGCGGTGTAGGGGGATTAGATTAGGGTTAATATATTTAATGTAGCTGGTGGCGGTGTAGGGGGATCATATTAGGGGTTAATATATTTAAAATAGGTGGCGTCAGTGTAGGGGGATCATATTAGGGGTTAATATATTTAAAATAGGTGGCGGTGGTGTAGAGGGCTCAGATTAGGGGTTAATAAATTTAATATAGGTGGCTGCGGTGTAGGGGGTCAGATTAGGGGGTAATACATATAATATAGGTGGCGGCGGGGTCCGGGAGCGGCAGTTTAGGGGTTAATGCATTTATTGTTAGGAGTGAGAGGGGGGATTGCGGATAGAGGGGTATACGTGTCGGGCTATTTTTGGGAGGCATGTTAGACAGTAACGGGAGATTTAATATTTTAGTTAGTTTTTTTATGCGGCGGCAGTTTCTAAAGTGCCGTAAGTCACTGGCGACTCCAGAAATTTGTACTTACGCTGATTTCTGGACATCGCTAGTTTGTCCGACTTACGGTACTTTATCAACTGGCGGCGGCGTATATGTGATAGGTCGATGTGCAAGGTGAAACTACGGGCGGCACAGGTTTCCACGCTTGCGCCGAAACCTGCACCGTATATCAGATCGCGCCCCATCAGTCAATCACAGACTCAGGTACACAATCTTATATACTGGGAACTCTTGCACATGATTAGTAGGAGCTGGCCTACAGAGAGTAAACACATAAAAAACCTTTGCATAATTTAACAATGGAAGTAAATTGGAAATATTATTTTTTAATTGAATGTTGATTCATTCATAAATGTTTAATTTTAATTTCTTATGTCCCTAGTAAATATAATGCTCCATTTTGTTAGAAAATGTTAATTTCAAGCAAAGTCCTAACTTTTACGGCAAATTAGTTAAAAACATAGATAAAGTTTTCTTGTGCCACTTCAGATAAGGTTATGCTGATCGATGAGCATTAATAATAAATGTGTATGCTCCAGTAAATAGCAATATCCTTATCCAGAGCAGAATAGGGGTGTTCTAGAGGTGACTTTAACTACTTGTTTAACCCTTTATGGAAAAAAATTCAACATGTCATCAAATAAATTGCTCTAACAAAAATAGCCCCTTTAAAACTGTGGTGCACAGCAAATAAAAAGAAAATAGTATGCTCAAATGTGGATCATACATTATAAACTTACCAAGTAATATAATAAAATTGCAAATGAAAAAACTATGTTGTCATGATAAAAAACAAATTGGGTTTTCAGTTTGCTTTTAAGTGATTTGTTTTGTTGTAACAATAGAATCAGAGTTTGTATCATGTTATCTCTGCATTAGTCATGGAAACCGTTTTACTTCAGCAATGAGCGCAGATACACAGCCTATAACTTTTTACTAGACACTGTAAAAACATCCACTTGAAATCGACTGCGGGTTAACAGCATCAGGCAAACAACTGCCAAAAGTATGATCTCACTGGCATGATTTACTACTTAAACAGACAAATATATTTTTATTATGTAAATATGATAACCATGGTCTAGCTGGCATATGTATAACTGACAGGAAAAAAAATAAAAATAATTATATAACATTTTTTTAAATTTTTTTAATGAGTTTTTTCCAGTTTGATACAAGCTCAGTTTGCGTAAGAAAGCCTCTTGAGTATTTAAATCTTCTTAACTAGCATTGACCTTTAGATTTTAAAGCTATTGCAGTGCCAATGTCATTAAAGGGACAGCATAAACTGCATTTCTTTTTATTTTCTCATTACTTTTTAGGGACACAAAATGGCCCAGCTTCAGGGGTGCAAATAGTATGTAAAAAAAAAAAAAAAGCTTGCCTTTTTAAAATAGCATTGCAACACATAAGCATTGCAGTGTATTGATAGCCAGATTTCAACATGGTGCCACTCGTGACTAGAGAGAGGCAGGGGATAACCTCAATACTATGCTAATAAAATGTATTTAGGGCCAAAATACAAGTGCAGCACTAATTTATGCTCCCATATGAGCATTAATTGTGCTAGAAGTAAACTTCTTGCATGCGTCAGGTTGCACTCATATTATGAGTTGAAAGTAAACTGTTTTCACTCACTGACCTGACGAGCGCAAAAATCTAAGTTAGAGTATGGCGTGCATGTTCATTTATTTTCCCATAGAAGTCAGAGGTGAAAAAAGTAAGTGGAAAATAAAACACCCCACTCCCAAGCAAACCCGATCGCATATGCTCATGTGCACTAACCTGATAATATATGAATATTTCACATTCCAATGTTCTTCACATACAAGAATATGTTCTATTTATTAATAAATACATATTTCTAAATATATCTAATATTTTTTTGTACAATATATATATATATATATATATATATATATATACAGTATATATATGAAGACTGACCATTGGTTAGCCTGAATTTGTAGGAGGAGTCTTACCCTATATCTACCTGTACTCACCCCACTCGCCTTGTCAGCGTTACCTTTGCGTTACCTGGTTTCTGCTTCCAAGTTGACTTCCACGGATTTAAGGTTGGTCGATTTTAATCGAATCTCATTCGATCCTTTACGCATCAGTTGTTTGACTCAATTCAGTCGTTACTCGGCAGTTGATATATTACGATTATTTCTTTACTAGTTATGGTTTAACTTCCGAATGCTTTTGATATTTTCGCATGTTTCCAGTTGCATATCTGCCTTCATACACGTTTGTTTGTTGTTTTCTGTTACTTTGTTAATTCTAGTCTGTAGCCGCACTATCGAATCCATTCGTTATACTTCAAATTCATACGTTTTGTCCTTGCTTTTTGTTTACTATTATGCTGTGTTACATTAAGCTTGATTTTTTTAATTGTTTCTATTTATTAACCTAAGCAGGGCATTTTCTCTTATTCTTATTATTAAGTTTCTTGTTTGGGGTGAAGCTAACATTTTGCTAATTTTTGTATATATTTTGGATACTAGTTAGTATATTTCTAGCTTTTGGTAACCATATTCTCATACTTTCAGATTCGTTCGGTAGTTACGAACGCTTTCTTATAACATAATTTATCTTATATTTTTAATTTTCTACTTATTACATTTTTTTGTCTGGGAGTGTATCTGTCATTTTGCTTATTTTAAATATATTTGATGTTGGTTGATTTATCTGTAGTTTTTCATAATTATGTTCTTATTTTATCGAATCAGTTTGGTAGTTAGTTTTAGGTCTGGATTTATTTTGATCAGGTTGTGGTTTTCTCTCTAGTTTTTTTTCATAGTTGTTTCTCTATATTTATCAGGCCATTCGAGTTTAAATTCTGGTTTCAGTTACTTCGGGTTTGAATTTTCTTTTTAGCTTAAGTTCTTTTTTCTCTTTTCCCATGAACCATCACTTTGCATGTTTTATTTTTCCCTTCAATTAGGTTTTATCATTGCATTACATTACATCATGTTCGCATCTCATTTCTTTTCTCATATACTGCAGTATTCCTGCCATTTCTGGGCTTATACCACCACATTTTGTCACCCGTCACGTTAATGGGTGCCTATGGACTGAGTTATCATTTAGTAATTAACTTGTTTGGTGGCAAGTCACCTCATCCGTAGATACATACGTCATACTTCACGGCATATCACAACATTCCTACCTTTTACCTGTTACATTTTTCAGGTAACGTGAGGCCTGAGTCTTATGTTTCTAATTTGCCTGGTATGGCCTAGGTAACTCTGCCTCTCTTACAGACAGGAGCTGACACACTTTAGGTCCTGTGCAAATTGAATTTTCCTTTTTAATTGATTTACTATCACCAAAGTGAGTCCACTCGTTTGCACCACATACCTCAGACTTTAAAAAAAACAACAACAAAAAACAATTCCTAACTCTTACCTTATCTTACGTTTTCAGGTAACTTAATTACAACAGTAAGGGTGCGCAAAAAAAAAAAAAAGCAGCTAAGAGGTTTAAAAAACAGTGAAAGAATTGCAGATACAAAGAGATGAAATGTATAAAAAGTAAAATTATTAGCAGTTTAATAAGCATAAAAACATATAGAATTAATAGAAAAAATATATGAAATGACCACCGGTGGTAAAGAAATGCTCAGAATTTTAAAATGAATTGAAAAATGAAAATTTTTACATTCATTTTTCAATTCATTTTAAAATTGTGAGCATTTCTTTGCCACCGGTGGTCATTTCATATGTTTTTTCTATTAATTCTATATGTTTTTATGCTTATTAAACTGCTAATAATTTAACTTTTTATATATGTCATCTCTTTGTATCTGCAATTCATTCACTGTTTTTTAAACCTCTCTTAGCTGCTTTTTTTAACGCACCCTTACTGTTGTAATTAATTTATTAATTTGGGTATATCTGTGGGATTATACTTATTTAGGGTTGCCATCGCTAAGATTTGAACAGGATTGTTTGTCTTAGTTACGTTTTCAGGTAACATAAGGCCTGAGTTTTACGTTTCTTATTTGCCTGGTACGCCCCAGGTAACTCAGCCTCTTAACAGACAGGGGCTGGCACGCTTTTAGTCCCTGGCAAGTTAAGTTTGTTGTTTTTACTTATTTTCTTTCACTATAAGTGAGTCTGCTCGTTTTTGTAACATCATATACCTCAGACATACTGTATATATTTAAACATATATATATATATAATAATATGTTATAATAATAATTTTCTCTCAGTTTCATAGGTCATGTCTCAAGCCTCAGACATTGATGAGTTGGCCTCTGTTCCGCCTTCTCCTGTCTGAGGATTGGAGCATGGGAGTGCACCCTCACTTAGGTCCTGGACCATCCCCAAGCTCATGGCTGAACTACAACGCAAGGGTATTTCTTACTCAGCTACGGCACGCAAAACCGATTTGTATAGGCATCTGTTTCCCCAGCACACCAGGCACCAGCGCTGAACAAGTCTCCTAACGTACTGTTGCTACACCTCTGATTCAGATATATACTATCCTGGACTCGTTGACAACCTCATTTCACGATCTATGGGCTAGGGTTGAAACACTTGTGAATCGCTTAACCACTACATGACCCCGGAGCTCCCGAATCAATCGCTGTCTCATCCCCTGTACTGGTAGCCTCAGGTATGGGTTCTAGCATCCTCTGTCTCCCTGGCACATTTTGTGCCAGCTAACATTTGTTATAATATATTAGAAGATTTGGGTGTCAATTTGGCTTCCCTACTGATAGCGGTGAACAAGTCTTATGCTTGTGGAGATGTCTCAGTGGTTGAAAAGGCTAAGGACCATAGACTTAGCCGCTAAGTTTCTATCCTAGATTTTGTCCTTTAGGAGGGAGAAGCTGCTTTTTTAAGTCTACAGGGTTGTGGAGTTTGGGTCTGGAGTATGGTGGCTTAGTTTTTATGACTATCATCGCTCTTTTTCCACCAAGACCGCAGCTACTCTGGCTCAGTTTCTGGTAGTGACAGTCTGGAGGACCATAGATACCAAGCTTTTTTGCCGGCATTTTGCTGGGTTTAAGTCCCCGGTTTGTGTGAATTGCCAGTCTTCTGCACATCTATCATCTGGTGCCCTAATGCGGAGTCCTCGGTCCTACTGGGCACAGCCAGGGCAGTCACTGGTATTCTCCCGACTCTGGCTTAAACGGTTCAGCTGGTTAGGTTAGGGCGGCCAATTGATTTCCTGTTGAAGTGCAAATATGTAATAATTTTAAATTATACCACGTGCTATTCCAGCCATTGTCCCAATTTTTGACATTGTGTTAGGCCTCACCCGAGGTCCGCCTGTACACTTAAACAGGTCAAGTCCACCTGACTAAACGGCTTTAACACCCACTACCTGCATGCCTGCTTGGTTTCATACCCTTTCCCCACTGTAATATAGTTTTTGGTGGTCGATTTCATGCAGGGGTTCCATACAGGGTTTATTACTGCCATAGTCCACTTTTTTAATGCAAATCTGCATAAGATAAGGTGGTAGTGAAGTCCTTACTCCAATTTGAACTAGAGAAGGGTTTGGTTATTGAGCATTTCACTGATCCACCATTTCACAGTTGGAGGGTCACTCCAATTGGGTTGGTCAAGGAAAAGTTTACCAATTAATTTTGTTTTAATTATGATTTGCCAGCACCTCATTCTTCTCATGTACCTAGTCTCAACTCCTTGATTGCATCAGAGGAATTCTCACTTAAATAGGCTATCCTATACATCATCAGCGCAGGTAATGGGTTAATGGCTGTCTAAGCTGACGTTTCTTTTTTTTTTTTTTAATTATTTTTATTGAAAACACAAAAATACAAATACAGAAGAAATATAAATCTGAACGTATAGCATAGAAAAACATCATGAAATTCAATTCTTAGACAGTAAAATGATCAATATCAATACAATATTAGTTAATATTGAAATTATACATTAAATGCCAAAATTTATTACATTTGCTATTTTAACTTTAAACCCAACGTAGACACATACACTGTGAATTTTTAATACATACCATTGCTAAAATACGGATAAATCCGAGTTAATTCAAGTGAAAAAAAATTCTTTTTTCCAATATAGTTGTGTTGTCTTACTACAGGGAGTGCAGAATTATTAGGCAAGTTGTATTTTTGAGGATTAATTTTATTATTGAACAACAACCATGTTCTCAATGAACCCAAAAAACTCATTAATATCAAAGCTGAATAGTTTTGGAAGTAGTTTTTAGTTTGTTTTTAGTTATAGCTATTTTAGGGGGATATCTGTGTGTGCAGGTAACTATTACTGTGCATAATTATTAGGCAACTTAACAAAAAACAAATATATACCCATTTCAATTATTTATTTTTACCAGTGAAACCAATATAACATCTCAACATTCACAAATATACATTTCTGACATTCAAAAACAAAACAAAAACAAATCAGTGACCAATATAGCCACCTTTCTTTGCAAGGACACTCAAAAGCCTGCCATCTATGGATTCTGTCAGTGTTTTGATCTGTTCACCATCAACATTGCGTGCAGCAGCAACCACAGCCTCCCAGACACTGTTCAGAGAGGTGTACTGTTTTCCCTCCTTGTAAATCTCACATTTGATGATGGACCACAGGTTCTCAATGGGGTTCAGATCAGGTGAACAAGGGGGCCATGTCATTAGATTTTCTTCTTTTATACCCTTTCTTGCCAGCCATGCTGTGGAGTTCTTGGACGTGTGTGATGGAGCATTGTCCTGCATGAAAATCATGTTTTTCTTGAAGGATGCAGACTTCTTCCTGTACCACTGCTTGAAGAAGGTGTCTTCCAGAAACTGGCAGTAGGACTGGGAGTTGAGCTGGACTCCATCCTCAACCCGAAAAGGCCTTACAAGCTCATCTTTGATGATACCAGCCCAAACCAGTACTCCACTTCCACCTTGCTGGCGTCGGACTGGAGCTCTCTGCCCTTTACCAATCCAGCCACGGGCCCATCCATCTGGCCCATCAAGACTCACTCTCATTTCATCAGTCCATAAAACCTTAGAAAAATCAGTCTTGAGATATTTCTTGGATCAGTCTTGACGTTTCAGCTTGTGTGTCTTGTTCAGTGGTGGTCGTCTTTCAGCCTTTCTTACCTTGGCCATGTCTCTGAGTATTGCACACCTTGTGCTTTTGGGCACTCCAGTGATGTTGCAGCTCTGAAATATGGCCAAACTGGTGGCAAGTGGCATCTTGGCAGCTGCACGCTTGACTTTTCTCAGTTCATGGGCAGTTATTTTGCACCTTGGTTTTTCCACATGCTTCTTGCGACCCTGTTGACTATTTTGAATGAAACACTTGATTGTTCGATGATCACGCTTCAGAAGCTTTGCAATTTTAAGAGTGCTGCATCCCTCTGCAAGATATCTCACTATTTTTGACTTTTCTGAGCCTGTCAAGTCCTTCTTTTGACCCATTTTGCCAAAGGAAAGGAAGTTGCCTAATAATTATGCACACCTGATATAGGGTGTTGATGTCATTAGACCACACCCCTTCTCATTACAGAGATGCACATCACCTAATATGCTTAATTGGTAGTAGGCTTTCGAGCCTATACAGCTTGGAGTAAGACAACATGCATAAAGAGGATGATGTGGTCAAAATACTCATTTGCCTAATAATTCTGCACTCCCTGTAGTTGTGTATCTTATCTTAATAGAAAAGGTGAAATAACCAAATTTACATCCCCTTACTAGTTAACCACATTCTCTCATATAGAAAAATATATGAAGAAATACCATTCGTCAATTTGTAGTGCACAAACATTTAAAGCCTACTCATTATTGATGTAATATAAGTGACCCTGCTAGAGTACAATAAAGAATAACAATTATGGATCTAAAAAACTGACTATGACTGGCATTGGCATCTTATCTCATCGACATATACTACCTAATGTTTTTTTTAAAGTTTTTTTTATAAACTTTATTTATGACAAAGGAGAATAACAATAAATAAATTTCTCAGCCAAGCAATTTACATAATATAATGCAGCACTGAAACAATAAAACAAAAATAAAAAGAACGATACAAAAAATACATAGCTATTAATGAATGTCACAGCCGAATTACTGAGTACTCGGATTAATACATCAACTGTAGTAGATATAAGGTAACAGGAAAGGAACCCGGCTTCAAATGCATATAGCTAGTTATTTCACATTCTTCCCTATTGTGCTTTTAGAGAAATGTTTTAAGTGTTACCAACAATTAATCCTGCATGCGTAGACAATAAATACAGACCCGAGCAAGACAAACCAGACCTAATGAGACAAACATTAACCATACGAAAAAAATAACAACTGAACAAAACAGTGCAAGACAATACAAAACAGAACAAAACAAGTCAAACCAAAACAAAACATAACAAAAAGAAAAAAAAGAAAAAAAAGAAAAAGGGAAGCGCCCTCTCACCACTCTGGTCCCCCCCCGGAATCCCTCACTCCCCGCCCCCAGCCCAATCTCCAGGAAAGTGCCCTGCTAGGATATTTGTCAGAACAAATTCAGAATCCCTGAATGGTTTGATCATTTTTATTTGATATGTTAAAGGCAGGGATCTTATATATTTCTCCCATTTTCTGAAGAAGGCGGGCAAGTGGAGATCATGAGGGAAGGGCATGTTAAACTGCTCTGTTGTAAATTGGCTGACTACGGCTGCTTTGAGTTGGGCCATTGTAGGTGCAGAGCGTGCCTTCCATAGTTTAAGGATGAGATTACGCGCCGTTAATATGATTGTATTTATAAGGCTATAGTTTTTGTTTATTCCTTGAAATCTAACCAGAAAGAAGATCTCAATAGAAGTTAGCTCATGTTCCAGTTTTAGGACAGTGCTCATCCAATATCAGATCTTTCTCCAGAATTGGAGAATTTTAGGGCAACCCCACAAGCAATGGAATAGATCTGCATCCAACATCGAGCATTTAGGGCAAAGAACCCTTGCATTATACCATTTAGATAGCATTCCTGGGATAAAATACCTCTGAAGTCCAATTTTTACCTGAGATTCTCTCCCTGTAGTAGGAACCCAACTCTGTTGGGTGATTTTAAAGCTCCCAACAATGGTTTGCTCATCTATACCTGGGAATTGAATAGACCATTTAGCAACCATCTCGCCGACCTGCAAACTCGAGGGTTTCTGAATTGCAAGTAAGTATAATGGGAAAATTTCAAATATCGCAGAGGCATAAATGGAAATCCTGGACTGTAGTTCGCCCATGGACCAATTATTCCCAAAGTTCTTGAGCAACTCCTGAAGAAAATGCCTAAATTGAAGGTAGGCGTAGAATTCGCAAGCCCCTAGATTGAATTTATTTGCAATTTCAACGTAGGTTAATGGGTGCCCTTCTGCTCCCAAAAATATACTCATGGTTTTTAAACCTTTCAAATCCCAGTCTTTAAATATCTGATTTGAGAGTCCAGGGCTGAAGGTGGGGTTGCCACATATGGGTAGATATTGCGAAACATGCGGTGAGCACTCCAACTCTGTACACAGCCTCTGCCATGCAATTATAATGTTCCTAAAGGTGGAAAAACAGAATATATTTGAAGGAAGAGAGGTCAATGGACAATGCAATAAAGCCTTCAACTGGAAAGGGGCCACTAGCCGCGATTCCCAAACAAAAGCAGAAATCTGATCTTTACCAGTTATCCAGTCCAGCAAAAATCTGGCTATGGTCACTACATTGTACGTCTGGATATTAGGAAGTGCGAGTCCAGCTGCTAATTTGGAGTTCATGAGGCGATGGGAGGCAATCCGTGGTTTGTCTCCTTTCCACAAAAATTTAGAGCAGGCTCTATTATATAGAGCAATTTCCTTTTTGTGCAGAAACAAAGGAATATTTTGGAAAATGTACATAAGTGTAGGAAAAATAATTGATTTAATTAGTATTACACAAGCAGATAAAGAAATAGGCAGCAAGGTCCATTCCTCCAATTTTTTACTACAAAGCGTGACCCTGAGCCCATAGTTTAATTTATACCAGTCCTCCGGGTTTCTAGATATTCGAAGACCTAAATAAGTAATCTGAGAGACTTCTATGAAGGGGTGCTTCACATCACATAAAGGCTTTCTATAGAGCCACATTAGTTCCGATTTCAGGGCATTGACCCTAAATCCGGAAATCTTGCCAAACTCGTGGATAATATCCTGGAGGGTTGGCAGAGTGACCTTGAGGTTAGATAAAAATAACAACAGGTCATCTGCATATAATAGCAGGACCAGTTTCTCGCCTGCCAATGAGATGCCTTCCAACTCTTGACGTAGACGTATGGCCAGGGGTTCCAAACTGATGTTAAATAATAAGGGAGAGAGAGGGCACCCCTGTCTGGTCTGGTACAAAACAAATCGTTGGGAGGTCAAGTTGTTAATAATGACCGAAGATGTAGGGGCGCTATAAATCAACGGAATATAGTTGTGAAAAAACCCAGAAAGTCTGAATTTATCTACAGTAAAGAACAAGTGGTCCCAACTGACCCGATCAAAGGCCTTCTCAGCGTCGACCGTTAAGATGGCCTTGTCTAGGATCTCGTGGGAAATAGAAGACTTATGTCTATTCCAAAAAGACTCAATGAGCACTAACAATTTCCTCGTGTTTCTCATAGGATTCTGCCCTGGCATAAATTCAGATTGGTTCTCATGAATTAGGTCTCCGATGTAAGGTTTCAGTCTAGAAGCTACAATGGTCGCTAGTAATTTGTAGTCGGTGTTAAGGACTGAAATGGGTCTGAAAGAACTTGGAAGCTCAGGGTCCTTACCCTTTTTTAAGATTAGCGTGATATTTGCAGCAGAAAAAAAAGGTAAACACTTGGTATTATCTGAAAAATAGAAATTGAATAGCCTGGTCAGTATAGGAATCACCTGGGTTTGTAACATTCTGTAAAATTCAATAGGAAATGAATCTGGCCCGGCCGCTTTATTAGGTTTAGCGTTCTTGATTGCTAGTATAATCTCCTCTTCAGAGATAGGAGCATTAATAGAATCCCTTGCTTCCGACGACAATCTAGGTGTCTTAATCTTCTCCCAGAATTTTCTTTGCTTTACTAGATTAGGAGGATCTGGTTTGTACAAGTCTTGAAAAAACTCGAAGAACACTCGTTCAATATCGGGGTGACTCGTGTACCTCATTGCCCCTTGTTTAATGGCCAAAATTGCCTGCCTTGGGGAGGATTTAGCTATTCTGGCTAAAAATTTAGCCTATCTACCTACGAATCCGCTATATCGAGCTTTTGTTCTAAGATCTTCTTGGGCACTATTCTGCTTGATATGCATATCCCGAAGTGCCTTAGTCCTTACGTAAGCATCCCAATATCCTTTGTTAGAGTTATTTAAATATGCTCTAAAAGAGTTTTTTACTTGATTGGCAAGCTGTCTGGCAACCTGACTACATTTCTTCTTCCAGTGTGTTGTATACAATTTAATTTCCCCGCGTAGAATGGCCTTAGCGGCCTCCCAAAATACTTCAACTTTATTCAAATAATTGCCATTATTTTTAAGATAATCTGCCCACTTGAATCATAGCCAGTTTTGGAAGCTGGCATTGTTGCTTAAAAATCTGGGGAAATAAATATAATTATTACCTGAGTTCCTACTACCGGATCTGCAGCTCAGCGAGATGGCAGCGTGGTCGGATATTACTATGTCCTCGATTTTCGTCACCCAATTCCATCTCAGTAAAGAATCTGAGACAAGAAAGTAGTTGATCCTAGAGAATGCTTGCTGAGCTTGAGACAAGCATGTAAATACACGCGTGTCCGGGTTCTGAACCCGCCAAATGTCCACCAGACCCAACTGCAAGCAGAATTTTTGGAAGATGCGCACTTTCCTACCTCTGCTGTTTAGGGATCTTTTTTTAGAGCAATCCAGAGTCGCATTTGCTGTCAAGTTAAAGTCTCCCGCAGTAATTAGATTCTGCCCTATGAATTTATGCAACCTGACCATTAAGGCCACCCAAAAGTTATGATCAATTTGATTAGGACCATAAATATTACAAATTATGTATTTAATCTTTTTGATCTCGATCTCCAAGATCAGAAATCTACCTTCATGGTCTGCTTCAGTGTTACTTATTTGATTCAATAAAATGGCGACCCCCTCTTCCTGGTTGTGGACGGTGCGGCAATAACCACTTAGTTCTAAGTTTAGGAATTTCTGGAGGTTTGAGATGTAATTCCTGCAGAAAAACTATGTCGGGGTTAAATTTCCCCGAGTATTTTATTATAGATTTCCTTTTAATTGGGGAGGTTATGCCGCCCACGTTCCAGGATAATAAATTAAAATTAGATGCCATCAAATCCTAATAACTATCGGCTATAAATAGGGAGGGGGAGGCCGGCCGAGGAGGAGGGGCCCAGGGCGAGCCGGCGCATGGGAGAAGGTGCGGGGAAGGGGGGAAGGAGGGGGAGGGAAGAGGAAGAGAGAAAAAAAGAAAGAGAAAAAAAACCCCCCACAAAAACACAAACATAAGACATGTAACACATATAAAACTTCTGAACAAAAAAAACACCCAGAATAAAACAACACAAGAACCTACAGTTTAGGACCTAGTTATTTTAAGGGACTCCAGCTTCTCGACAGAAAGTCTCAGCTTCCAAGACATTGTTTAATGTATGAGAAATTCCCTCTTTCAGTACCACTAGCTTTGCAGGGTATATCAGTTTAATGTTGTAGTTTTCCCTCTGTAACCTAGACATGTATCTTCTCTTAGATAAGGTTTCAGAGGAAAAGTCTTGAAAGATTAGTAACTTGTGTGAATCTAGAACAAAAGGGTTACATTTCCTGTAATGCTTAAGGTATAGCAATTTGTCTTGAAAATTGACAAATTTGAATATCACTGGCCTCGGTCTATATACCTCGGTGTGTTCCCTGCGCGGCCCTATTCTATGGACCCTCGCTATCTGGAAGGGAGCAGCAGGAGCTGGAATCTGCAGTTCCTTAGGTAATGTATTGGATACAAAAGTCATTAAATCTTGAAATTCGGGCAGTTCGGGGAGGCCGATCACTTTTAAGTTATTACGTCTTGAGCGGTCCTCAAGATCTTCGATTTTAGCTTGGAGCGCTGCGATCATTTTGCTGTGAGTATCTAGAATCGGATCGTGAATATTGAGTCTATCTTCTAGGTCAGAGACTCTGTTTTCGACTTCATCTAATCTTGATGAAAACTGCCTGACCTCAGCCGTAAGATTTGATATCTCATTCCTGATCTCAAGTTTAATCAAATCGAATTGAGGGAGCAGGATTTTGGCAACTTCGCTGCATATTCTGTCATACTATTACCTGTGGTGGCCCCTTTATCTGGGGGTATGTCAATGCTGGAGTCCAGATTCCTGCTGTTCCCTTTTTTGTCTTTGGGTTTGGGGGGCATATTGGTAGGTGAACTCTTTTGGAGCATGTATCTGTCCATGAACCAAGAAAGCCCCCAGAGTATTTGAATAAGGAGAAGGTAAAATAAACCAGAAAACAGGATGTGTCAGAGTCCTAAGGCGGGCTCAGTGTATTTTAATCTGCAAGAATACTTAATGGTAATAACACACTCTTATCCAATGTTTCTGCAAAAACTAGAATGCTCCCTTAGTGTATATCTTGAGCGCATCCCCAAGGAAAAAAACCAAAAAAAACAAAGGGGAAAATTGTGAACTATTATACTTGTGCTTCCGCTATTTGTATTGTTTATGTGTAGTTAACGACACAAAATAATATTACCTATAATAGTTATATTGCAAAAATTTTAGCCTTTCATATGCAGGGCAAAAAAAAAATCTAAATCCAAGACCTTACTAAAGTCTGTTCTTAGGGTTATTTAAATATTAGCTAGTCCTAAGTGCAGAATTTTTTTTATAACAAGGTGCTTCCTGTTGTGCTTATGCTTCTACTAAATGTGGTGGAATTTATAACGTGATATTTTTTATATATGTGATAGCATTCTTAAAAGCTTTCACGGAGAGTAAAGAGAGAGTGAAGTACCCCTAAACAGAGTTCCTCTAGTTAGTGTTGTGTATACTACTATTGCTAGTGTTACTATTACTCTTAGCAGCCCCACAAGGAAAAAAGTTATGCCAGAAATGCTTCCTAGAGAGCGTATATTTCTATTGTGTGTGGTGGCCTCAGTTTAAGCTAGCCTAGAAAAAAAAAAAACGAATTGAGAAAAAGTGCCGCATAATAGTGCAAGTACATCTAACGTGAGTATTAGACTCCTAGTTCTTAGATTTAACTACAATTCTGGCCTGATACAGCGACCACTTAGTGACAAAATACTTTCAGAGAGGTTGTAGTCAAATTACCTAACAATGTTAAACCCAGAAGAAGAAAGAACAAGATTACACATATGCTCTGTATAGTGCTAACTGACTCCACAATAGATAGAGACAAAAGAAAACTCCAGCGGGGTGTGTGTAACACTGGTAATTGTACAAAACCTTAAAGAAAGGTCACTTATAACAATTATAACAAAAGGTCATGTGGAACATAGGATGGCATAAGCTGTGCAAGGTTTAAATTTGGTTAGCACAGGCTCTGTTACATCTGCATAGATAACAGGGTATCCTTTCTGCAGCTACTGCTATATATTAAGTTTGGTTAATATATAAAAAATCAAGCTATTGTACAGAGTGTTGAGTACAGAGAGTGTATAGTATAGTTCTTGCTCTGACGAACGGCTAGGCAGGGCGGTCAATAGTGAAGCTTAACCGCCATATCTGCAAGTCTACTGCCAGCCCAGTCCATTAGCACACGACTCCGCAACTTAGTCTCACAAACATGTATGTGCTCCACGCACAGAGCCGGGCAACTGTCTGTGGCCAACCTTAGAGCCACTATTCTCAACTGGACCTGGACGCCAAGTTATAAGTCTATCGCCCAACTTCCTATGGCCAGGGGCAAGTAAAAAAACAGTACCTCGTATGAAGTGACCAGAGCCTTCACAGCAAACTCGCCACACTCAGCACTTCCGCCTTCCCTGCGGATTATCGGTGCCCGGAAACATGGGACGACCTAAACGAGCGTACAGCCTAAGAACAGCGTTTAAAAGACAGAGACGCTGACATTGAAATTACCTCTGATGAAGAAGGGAATAAGTATACACGCCCTTCGAAACTCGTAAGCTACAGGTTTGAGGCTGATAGCCTTTTTGATGTTACGGATCACAGCTGGACTATATAGTATAGAGAATATCTGTATTTGGATCCTTTATCCACATTTAGGATCTTTGGTCTATAATCAGGAGTTTTGCTGTATTGATACCCCATATTGTTGGGGTCAAATATTGTGAGTTTGCATTTTAACAGTTTGTTTGTTATTCGCACCTTAATAAAACGATATAACACTATTAGCCCTTTCTGGCTTTGTGTTTCTTTCCATATTGAGCCACCAACGATTGGAATATTGAGGGTGTCATTATTGGAGAGCGTTTGGAGGTGTTTGGAAGTTTCTATAATATAAGACAGCAATACCTGAGGATTGTGTGCAACACACAATCTACTGGATCCATACTCTGGGAGGCGATCGATTATACACCATCCACTTACCTCATATGGATTGAGGTCCTTGAAAGTAAGTGCAAATCTGATTGGGTGCAGGAGTACCATTTGCTGGAAGTGCCTTTTATCATTCATTGGGACTAAGAATTATTTTAAGAAAGGACTATAAAGGACTTTTTTGTATTGTTGTATTATATTATATATATTTTTTAATTTTCATATAATATTTTATATATATACAGTTTTGTTTTGTTTTAAATATAAACATATAAGTGTAGCCCTTCCTGTTGAACATTTGCACCTGTATACATTCTGCAGGAGAAGTTGCCTAGGCAACTATTAGACTGGTTGGTCATGTGATCAAGTGAAACTGAAAGAAGAGTGTAAGACACAGGAGGAAGCAGACATGTCAGAGCAGTGAAGGTGTGTGTGAGGCCTGGCTGTGTGAGAGCTGCAGACTTCATCTTGTAAAGTAACAGCATTCCTCTGCTGATTTAGTGTATGCTGCCAGCTGCAGTCTGACCCTGTGAGAGAGCTGTGGAGAAGAATGCAGACAAAGTAAATGACTGGCAGACCTTGGAGTTTTCTTTCAGCCTGTGCAGAATCCTGTCAGTGGTAAGAAGTATCCTCTCTCCTTGTCATACTGACAGGGCATTCTGTCCATCACATAAACTTATAAACAGCTCTTCCTGTGGATTGCAGTTTCCTATGAGCTGCAACTGTTTAAATGCATGTGGATTACCTTAAAGGGCCCCAACATTTATGTGCACCAACTGGTACCCATCAGCCATTAGGGTGAAGCCTGAGGGTGGGTTCGCAGGTGGTTTGGGAGGGTGCTGGGCCTGGTTAGAGAGAGTCGGTGTGTTAGTTAGCCACTGTATTTCTTGCCTTATTTTTATTTACCATAATCCTTTAATACATGTTCATACTGTTTTACTGTTATTACTGTGTGTGTTGTAGTTATTTATTATGTTCCTGTCTGGGAAACCCATTCTAGCCCTGGATGCCCAGTCAGGTGGAGGCACTGCCACAGTCATGTACCCCAACTCCCAGGTAGCGGAGACTCAGGATCAGCCTGCAGAGCACATGGAGGTAGCTGGGGTAAAGACCCACAGGGGTAATTGTGGGCCTAGGCCAAACCCCGTTACATTTGGTGGTACTGCTGAGATAAATTGGGGTACACCCAGTAAGGATCCGTTAATTCCCCGGCCCACACTCCCATTTGTAACAGATTGGGCCCAGCAACAGAAGGTACCATTGCATCATGCAGTGATGATATGCCAGGTACCTCCCTATAGTGAGATAAAACATGTCACCAAGTGCGTAGAGATTATACTGAGAATAGAGATGGCTACCATCAGAGACATCCTGCATGATTCATACGGTCAAATTTACATGTTAGTATATTCCCATGCAGATTTGAGAGGCCGTCATAGGCCTACATGTCTATACCTTCTTGAAACAGCTCCTGAAGGATGTCGCTTAGTGTACGCTCTCCCTGATAAGGAGGAAGGGGTTACACTGCAGCAACCCTCCACTATAGGCCAAAGAGACTTTAATGTATCAAGTTATTCCCAGATTCTGTCCCCTTTGTCAGAGAAACCCCCCAGGAGATTACCGGTTACCCCTGTAGAGACTGGGGCCATCCCCAAACGAAATGTCTACTTTTCCAGTGTGCAAGGGACAACTGCCCCTAAGACCCCAGATCTAGTGGTTCCCTCATCTCCAACATCCCCAAAACCAGGCGATTCCCTATTGAGAACCACAAGTTCAGGAGAGAGTAACATATCTGAAATACTGCAAAAACTCTCAGAAGCCATAGTAACAGCTACCCATACCCACAGTTACCGTAAGCTGAAAGTGTTTTCTGGGAATCAACCTGTTCCTGCCGGGGAGGAGCCCTTTAAGGCCTGGAAGGATAATGCTGTACAATTATTGGAAGAATGGTCTTGTACGGATAACATAAAAAAACAACGGATAATGGAGAGTCTTCGTTTCCCAGCTACAAATATGATAAGGCTGTTTAGGGGAGTGAATGAACAAGCTACCGCACAAGATTACCTGAAAGTTTTGCAGGATGCGTATGGAAAATCTGAGGACTCTGATGATCTATTAATCAAGTTCCTAGCCACTAAACAGAAGGAACATGAGAAAGCTTCAGACTATATCAATCGATTACAATTGTCACTGGGAAAACTGTTTCATAATGGAGCAGTCACTGCATCTGAGTTGGATGCTCGACTATCCAAACAAATTCAGAAGGGAGGCCTTAGCAATGATCCAGTCATGATCATGTTAAGAGTTAAGTTGGATGATCAAGTCTTGTCCTATTCCACACTGATCCGAAAAGCAAAAATACTGGAGAACCAAATGTCCCCATCTCCTCCACAAAAAGGAAATTCTTCTAAAGCTGCAGATAAAGAGGATATGGAACTGTTCGTCCTTAAAAAAAAGGTAGCTGAATTAGAATTATTGTCTAAGTCATCGCCAAGAAGAACAGATTATTCTCCTACCAGGAGGCAGCACCGCAGGGAGACCACAGGAAGGTTATTCCCAGAGGAACAGTCCCCCCGAGGGAACTGTTTTAAGTGTGGAAAATCAGGGCATTTCAAGCGGGAGTGTCCCACTAATTCATCAGATACAGAAGTGGATGTGCTAGCTATTGAGCTGGAGGAGGCTCAAGCTACCAGTCCTTTCAGGAAAAGAGGAAAAAGAACCACACCCATATTATCTGTGGGGGCCAAGATCGGGCCCAAATCTCTGATACAGTTACAAATAGAAGATATTCATGCCTCGGCCTTGTTAGATACTGGATCCCAGGTCACCATCATTAATAGAGACTTCTATGACCATCATTTAAAACATATTCCCCTGGAGCCAGCAGGAGAGTTGCAGTTGTGGGGAGTGGGATCTCAGGCCCAGCCTGTAGAGGGATGTATAAGAGTGACAATAACAATCCCACAGTTAAACACAGGAATGATCTGCCCTATGGAATTGGAAGCTCTTGTATGCTCCATGAAGAAAACAATGTGCGCCCCAATAATTTTGGGTACCAACGCAAGAATGGTGCAGGACATGTTCAGGGCCTACCTAACTGAAGTGGGAGATGTATCTCTAACCAGACTGATGGAAGTCAGCCCTGTTCTAGGGAAAGAATGCCATCGACTAGCCCTACAAGCTAGACCAGGATCATGCCACTACTCAGGGAAAGAACCTTTATTTGTAAGGCCTGGAGAGACTAAGACTCTACGAGCCATAGCATCTATGCACCATGAAATATCAGGAGGAACCAGGCAATACCTCATTGAGTCCTTGCCTGAGGAGGATGCAAAAAAAGGGTGGACTCTCATACCTGAGGTGAAAGACTGGCGGAATCACTGGTGTAAAGATTTTCCCATAATGATAAGAAACTTAACACCCACAGAGATCAGAATTGATCGTCACCAGAAGATTGGTGTGATTCACTTGTTGGACCAAGTCTCTTCAGTAATGTCTGTAAAGGCAGAACAGGGAGGTGATCATGAAGGACCTATAGTTTTTGAACTGGAAGATTCTCCTCTACCACCAAAGTGGAGAGATAGCCTCCGATCCAAATTAGCTACTCGAGAGAAAGTTTTCTCCAGGAAAGAAATGGATGTGGGATGTGCAAAGAGTGCCACACATGCTATCAGACTTTCTGACCCAGCTCCTTTCAGAGAAAGATCAAGGAGAATACCCCCTCGAGATGTGGAAGATGTCCGGGATATACTCAAACAGATGGAAGAATCTGGCATTATTAAAGAGTCCAGAAGTCCATATGCCTCACCCATAGTGGTAGTTAGGAAAAAGAATGGCACAGTCCGGCTTTGCATAGACTATCGGACTTTAAACAAAAGGACTGTGCCAGATCAATATACTCTGCCACGGATAGAAGATCTGCTAGATGCCCTTTCTGGAAGCCAGTGGTTCAGCGTCCTGGACTTGAGGTCTGGGTATTATCAGGTACCCATGAAGAAGGAGGATCAGGAAAAGACAGCTTTCATCTGTCCCTTGGGATTCTACGAGTTTACCAGGATGCCCCAAGGGGTCACTGGAGCTCCCGCCACCTTTCAAAGGCTGATGGAGAAGACTGTGGGGGATATGAATCCCAAAGAGTGCCTAGTCTATCTTGATGACCTCATAGTGTTTGGAAGGACACCAGAAGAGCACGAACAGCGATTGCTGAAGGTGTTGGATCGACTCCAAGCAGAGGGTCTGAAATTATCAATAGACAAATGTCGATTTGCCCAGAACTCTGTTACATATGTAGGTCACATTGTTTCCGCACAAGGTGTGACAACTGACCCGACCAAAATTGAAGCGGTGATGAACTGGCCCAGGCCAGATAACATCAGTGAGCTGCGCTCATTTCTTGGATTCTGCGGTTACTACCGGAGGTTTGTGAAAGACTATTCAAAGATTGCTCGAGAGCTACACAACCTGTTAAAGACTACCTCAGCTATAGAGGGTGTTAAGGCGCCAAGTCCTAAAGACTCCTTCGGAAAGAAATGGACCTCAGGATGCGAAGAAGCCTTCTTAATCTTGAAGAAAAGACTCACAGAAGCTCCTGTATTGGCATATTCAGATCCCGAGAAACCATATGTGCTCCATGTTGATGCCAGTATGGAAGGCCTAGGGGCCGTATTGCATCAGAGCTACCCAGAAGGGTTAAGACCAGTGGCCTACATAAGTAGAAGTCTAACTGGTGCAGAGAAAAACTATCCGGTCCATAAGCTAGAATTCTTGGCGCTCAAGTGGGCAATTGTGGACAAGTTACATGACTATTTATATGGAGCAACATTCGAGGTAAGGACGGATAACAATCCGCTTACTTATATTCAAACAACAGCAAAGCTGGATGCCACAGGGCATAGGTGGCTGGCAGCATTGTCAAACTATAGTTTCAGCCTTAAATACAAGCCAGGCCCTAAGAATGTCAGTGCGGATGCTCTGTCCCGCAGACCTGGACTTCCTCCTCATGAAGAAAAGGAGGAATGGGAAGAAATCCCTGTGCCTGGGGTAGGAGCCCTGTGCCAAACATATGTAGTGGCTGAGAGGCAGGATGAGTTCTCTGAACTCAGAGGAATAGACTCCATATGTCACTCCCCAGAAGCCGTACCAGAGGTATTCTGTGCTCCAGCAATGCTCCAACAGTGGTCTCACATAACCAATGAAGACAAGAAGAAAGCCCAGTCACAGGACTGGTATATAGGTACAGTCCTCAAGGCAATGAGAGCCAAGAACCCTAAATTACTGAGCTCCCTTCCCATTGGACAAAGAGATTTGTACCGGAGAGAATGGAGTAAACTACATCTAGAAGATGGAATCCTTTATAGAATTATAAAATACCATGACCACCCTGGTCGAAAGCAGCTAGTGTTACCTCATAGATATCGGGGAATGGCCCTGAGAGCTCTCCATGATCAACATGGGCATCTTGGGGTAGACAAGACCTATGGCCTGGTACAAGACCGGTTCTATTGGCCTCGCATGAGAGAACATGTTGAACATTATGTGAAGACCTGCAGAAGATGTATTCAGAGAAAGACTCTGCCTGTGAGAGCTGCCCCTATGGGCCACCTGAGAAGTACAGGACCCCTGGATCTTGTGTGCATGGACTATCTATGTATTGAGAATGATACTACCGGAATTGGGAATGTTCTGGTAGTAACAGACCATTTCACCAGATACGCTCAGGCTTTTCCCACTAAAGACCAGAAGGCTGTGACCGTAGCCAAGGTCCTCTGGCAGAAATATTTTATGCACTACGGTCTGCCCAATCGAATACATTCTGATCAAGGTAGAGACTTTGAGAGTAAGCTGATCAAAGAACTGCTGGATATGTTGCAGGTTCACAAGTCCAGAACAACACCCTACCACCCTGAGGGTGATGCCCAGCCTGAGCGTTTTAATAGGACACTCCTAGATATGCTCGGGACTCTGAAACAAGTGGAGAAGCGGTCCTGGAGTAAGCATGTAGAAGCCATGGTCCACGCATATAATTGCACAAGGCATGAGTCTACAGGATTCTCACCCTATTTCCTAATGTTTGGAAGGGAAGCCAGACTACCGATAGATGTCCGGTTGGGGGTGTCCCCAGATGGGACAAAGTCAGACTCTCACTTCCAGTATGTGAGGACCCTCAGACAAAACCTTCACAGTGCCTACGAGTTGGCCACTCAAGCTGCGGCAAAAATGGAGGAACGCAACAAAAGAAGATACGATACCAAAGTGAAGCATCAGGAAGTCCAAGCGGGAGATAAGGTTCTCCTCCGGAATCTAGGGGTACCTGGGAAACACAAATTAGCAGACAGATGGAAGGATACCCTATTTGAAGTTGTGTCTAAGCTAAAGGGGCTGCCAGTGTATAATATAAAAGGCCCAGAAGGCCGGATCAAAGCTTGGCATAGGAACCATCTACTACCAATAGCCTATATCGATGAAGAGGAAGGGAGTAGTAGTGAATGGGAGAAAAGCACAACGGAGAGTCCTGAAAATGAGGCAGTAGAGACCCCAGAAGCTCTTAGTGCTGATGATCAATGGTGGTCTCCTCCTGCTGAGGAAACACAGCACTTTCCTTCCTCTCCTCCCTTAGCCTCCTCTACATTGAATCCCAACAGCCCCAACTTTGTGCCTGGGACCCCAAAAAGAGACTCTTGTATCATGGGAAAGCCAGGGTCTCAAGCATCTGGTGACCTCCCCACCCAAGTGGCCAGAGCTGAACATTCCCAGGAACATTCTGGACTTCCTCAGAGAGAACAGAGACTGGGTACTAGAATACGACAGCCTCCCAGGGTTCTTACTTACGATCAAGTCGGAGAACCCAGTTATGTACATATGCCCCAGGTACAGTCTAAAATGGTTGATTTACTGTATGCGGTTGCGGACATTATGAATGTTGGAACCTCTCTGTACTAGAATAAACTGTAAGATAGTTAACATTTGTTTATAGGACTGCATTTATTATTATTTATATGTTTTGTTTTTTCAATTTACCTCTTGGTGGAACCTTGCCAGTGGAAGGCAAGGATTTTACAAGGGGGAGAATGTAGCCCTTCCTGTTGAACATTTGCACCTGTATACATTCTGCAGGAGAAGTTGCCTAGGCAACTATTAGACTGGTTGGTCATGTGATCAAGTGAAACTGAAAGAAGAGTGTAAGACACAGGAGGAAGCAGACATGTCAGAGCAGTGAAGGTGTGTGTGAGGCCTGGCTGTGAGAGAGCTGCAGACTTCATCTTGTAAAGTAACAGCATTCCTCTGCTGATTTAGTGTATGCTGCCAGCTGCAGTCTGTCCCTGTTAGAGAGCTGTGGAGAAGAATGCAGACAAAGTAAATGACTGGCAGACCTTGGAGTTTTCTTTCAGCCTGTTTAGTGGTAAGAAGTATCCTCTCTCCTTGTCATACTAACATGGCATTCTGTCCATCACATAAACTTATAAACAGCTCTTCCTGTGGATTGCAGTTTCCTATGAGCTGCAACTGTTTAAATGCATGTGGATTACCTTAAAGGGCCCCAACATTTATGTGCACCAACTGGTACCCATCAGCCATTAGGGTGAAGCCTGAGGGTGGGTTCGCAGGTGGTTTGGGAGGGTGCTGGGCCTGGTTAGAGAGAGTCGGTGTGTTAGTTAGCCACTGTATTTCTTGCCTTATTTTTATTTACCATAATCCTTTAATACATGTTCATACTGTTTTACTGTTATTACTGTGTGTGTTGTAGTTATTTATTATGTTCCTGTCTGGGAAACCCATTCTAGCCCTGGATGCCCAGTCAGGTGGAGGCACTGCCACAGTCATGTACCCCAACTCCCAGGTAGCGGAGACTCAGGATCAGCCTGCAGAGCACATGGAGGTAGCTGGGGTAAAGACCCACAGGGGTAATTGTGGGCCTAGGCCAAACCCCGTTACATAAGGTTCTATTGCATTCTATTGCTTTTTAACCCTGTTATAGTCTGCACCTAAACGGCATGGCTTTGTTCACATGCCTTATACCCAAATAGCATATATACATCATATTTTTCATTCTTAACACACCATATACGCTTTTGATTCCTTGTTAGTGATAGATAGCATTTATAAGGATATCATATGGCTCATTTGTTTTCTAAAAATCTCAGGGAAATGATCCGTGTATAGCGCCATCTTATATCTTTTGTTCCCTATCTTTTGGATAAGTCTGAGGGACCTATCTTAGCCTTTTGAGACTGGCTGCTCAGTACCTCCTGTAAGTGTATATATATTATAGAAATAATATACCACAGGACCAGGATTCCTGTAAGTGTGAGCGCTTTTGGGGCTTGTCCAGTGACATTTTTTGCCATTAGACATTCTAGTTTTTTTCTTATATATATATATATATATATATATATATATATATATATATATATATATATATATAGTATATATATAGGTATATATATATATATATATATATATATATATATATATATATACAGATATATATAGGAATATCTATTACAAAAAACATATTTTTGTTATATGCAGAACATTGGAATGTGAAATATTTACAGTAAATACATAATTAAAACATTTATTAAGAATGAATACATATATATATACATACATATATACATACATACATTTATATACATATATATATATATATATATATATATATATATATATATATACTCTTAATCTGGTACTTAGTGTTTAATGCCCCTTTAATGCTAGGATTTAAGTTCCCAATCACATATTAAAAAGCATGACACTTCTGAAATTTCCTACCAATTAGTTAAAAATAATATATGGTATTATTATATCTGTAATCCCATAACAATCTCATCAACTGTGCCTGCTGATAAACTTGTGTCTACCATACCAGTGACAACCTTCTTTAAACCAGCTGTGCCTGTGCCTGCTGTACCTATCTAGTATCCCTATTTCACTAACAGTACCCACTTGGTATCCTGTGCCTGCTTAGAGACCTGTGTCTACCTTACCAGTGACAGCCTTCTTCGAACCAGCAGTACCTTATAAACCTATCTGGTATCTGGTGACAATCTCACCAACAGTACTCGCTGGGTATTCTATGTCTGCTGTGAAATCTGTGTCTGTTTTTCTTTTCCTAGTTGTATCTGCTTAGGCTTACCATCATTCTTAGAGGTGAAACTGGGACCACCTAGTGCGGTGCCAGTGGGGGTGTGGTCAGGGGCGTGGTCAAGGGGGCATGATGATTGCCTGTTTTTTTAAAGTAGTAGCTTTTATGTGGGTAATGTTTCGTTGTGGATACTCTACCCTTCCTCAGTCAAACAGCAAGTGAATCACACAGTTTAAATAGACCATAACACCACCCCCTAGGGAAAAAGGTACCATTAAGTTGTCATGGCAACCCATGCACAGCATGAGGAAATATATCATTCATCTAAATCACAGATTTTAAATAAGGCCAAACATCAAGCATAATTATCAATTTCATAAAATAGTGAAAAGCATATACATCACACAATTTAATATCTGCAGGGTAATATGTGTTTTATGTGTCTAATTAAGGAACAGCACCAGATACTGATAAGGCATAAATACAACATTGAATTAAATAAGTCACAAAGAAACACGTACCTGCTAAAGCTGTTTAAGAGGCTACGCTATACCATAATGCAGGAAGATTACAGACAAAATGCTATCCTGCATGAAGTAAAGCAAGATCCACACCAAAAATCCTGCCTGTCTGCACTTCCTGGTCATACCCACTTGATTCCCCTAAAGGTGTATCACCGGTGATGTCACCAGGGGTCGGGGGGGGGGGTGTTAAATTCTTAGAAAAATAAATAAAGTAGTACTACAAAATTTAAAAACTCTATGCTGCTCACTCAGTCTTTATTACTAAATGTGAACTTTGAGCTAAGCACGGCTGTATGTAACAAAGTAACAAAGAGAGCCACAGCCACAGACTCACAGACCGGTCATCCTATATTATAAAAGGCCAAGTGTGTTTGTCTGAAGCCGTCATGCGCAGTAGAGACTGCGCGCAGACAAACACACCTGTTTGAAAGCGAGCAGAGAGAGGGGGGAAGAGCAAAAGAGGGAGAGAGAGCGCAAGAGAGTGGGAGAGAAAGAGGGGGAGAGAGAGCTCAAAAGAGAGGGGGGAGAGAGAGAGCTCAAAAGAGAGGGGGAGAGAGAGCTTAAAAGAGAGGTGGGAGAGAGAGCGCAAAAGAGGGAGAGAGAGAGAGAGAGCGCAAAAGAGAGGGGGAGAGAGCGCAAGAGAGGGGGAGAGAGCGCAAGAGAGGGGGAGAGAGAGCGCACAAAAGAGGGGGAGAGAGAGAGCTCAAAAGAGAGGGGGGAGAGAGAGCGCAAAAGAGAGTGGGGAGAGAGCACAAAAGAGAGGGGGGAGAGTTTAAAAGAGAGCGCAAAAGAGGAGGGAGAGAGCGCAAAAGAGAAGGGGAAGACAGGGTGCAAAAGAGGAAGAGAGAGAGCAAAAGAGGGAGAGAGAGAGCGCAAAAGAGAGGGGGAGAGAGCAAAAAAGAGGGGGAGAGAGCGCAAAAAAGAGGGGGAGAGAGCGCAAGGGGGAGAAAGCACAAAAGAGAGGGGGAGAGAGCGCAAAAAAGAGGGGGGAGAGAGCGCAAAAGAGTGGGGGGGGAGAGAGAGCTCAAAAGAGAGGGGGGGGAGAGAGAGCTCAAAAGAGAGGGGGAGAGAGAGCTCAAAAGAGAGGGGGGGAGAGAGAGTTTAAAAGAGAGGGGGGAGAGAGAGTGCACAAAAGAGGGGGAGAGAGAGTGCAAAAGAGAGGGGGAGAGAGCACAAAAGAGAAGGGGGAGAGAGCGCAAAAGAGGGGAAGAGAGAGTGCAAAAGAGGGGAAGAGAGAGCAAAAGAGAGGGGGAGAGAGAGAGCAAAAGAGAGGGGAAGAGAGAGCAAAAGAGAGGGGGGAGAGAGAGCAAAAGAGAGGGGGAGAGAGAGCAAAAGAGAGGGGGGGAGAGAGAGAGCAAAAGAGGGGGGAGAGAGAGAGCAAAAGAGGGGAGAGAGAGAGAGCAAAAGAGGGGGGAGAGAGGAAAATAGGGGAGAGAGAGAACAAAAGAGGGCGAGAGAGAGCAAGAGGGGGGAGAGAGCAGATGAGGGGGGGAAGAGAGAGAGCGAGCAAAAGAGGGGAGAGAGAGCAAAAGAGGTGGGAGAGAGAGAGCAAAAGAGGGGGGAGAGAGAGCACAAGAGGGGAGAGAGAGAGCAAAAAAGGGGAGAGAGAGAGAGAGAGCAAAAGAGGGGGGAGAGTGCAAAATAAGGGGGAGAGAGAGAACTCAAAAGAGAGGGGGGGAGAGAGAGAGAGCGCAAAAGAGAGGGGGGAGAGAGAGGGAGCAAGGGTTGGAACCGCGGTACCTAAAAAATTGGCCCGTGTACACGGGCTTTAGGACTAGTTTTGTATAATGTGTCTGGGTTTCAGGTGGTGTGAAACCCAGACACATGATTTTAAACCAGGAGGTGGCAACCCTACTGGGACAGAATGAACAACTGGGTGGGACACTGGGACAACGCCTCCAAACAATCCTAGTCAAACTGGGACGTCTGGTAAGCCTATGTCTGCTGTACCTACCAGGTATTCTGTGACAACCTCACCCTTTACTATTCAATTAAAGCACCAGTGTCTATTGGACTTAGTTACTGCAAACTACTTATAGTATTCTGAACCTTCTATTGGACATTGGTGTTTTGCATAGGCCTATGTTCAAACTTGCTGTTTCTGTGATCTTCAATCTGAACTACCAACTGTTTTTTGCTTATCAATCAGCAAAGCTTTTAAAAGACTTTCATTCTTCTGTGTATCTGTGTTCCATACACCTTAACTCCCTCACACCTGCTCTAAATTCTTATTATCAACGATTTAAGATATGGCCTAATCCCTTTTCAAAGTCAATGTAGGAAATCAAGTTTTTTTCCTTGCTGCATTTAAAATGATAATCTTAAAATATTATTTTCTATCACCTAGATTACGAGTTTTGCGTTCGTGTTTTAACGCTTAAAAAAGGGCCATTTCAGGGTTAAAACAGCAATGCAGCCATTACGAGTCTTGTCGGTATAGCTGTACCGCAAGCCTTTTAGCCTGTAACGCAACGTCAGTCCCGCACTCGAAAACATTCTGTTTTTGCATCGGATTTCCATAGCGCTGCCATTACAAGTTTGGTAATGAGGCTAATAAGCTTGCGTTACAGCCTATACCCGCATGATCCATTTCGAAATCTGAGACCACTAGTTATGAGTTTTTTTACGCAACAAAACTGTTACACAAAACTCATAACTAAAGTGTTATAAAGTACACTAACACCCATAATCTGCCTATTGACCCCTAAACCAAGGCCCTCCCGCATCGCAAACACTATTTTAAAGTAATTAACCCCTTATCTGCTGCTCCCGACATCGCTGCCACTAATAAAATGTATGAACCTCTATTCCGCCGCTCCCCGACATTGTTGCTACTATACTGAAGTTTTTAACCCCTATTTCCCCATACCCCATTGCCTCACTGTTGCCAAACCCTGCCTGTCTGACCATCCTAGTTGTTTACCCCTGGACTACCTTACTGTTGCCGAACCCTGCCTGCCTGACCATCCTAGTGGTTTACCCCTGGACTACCTTACTGTTGCCGAACCCTGCCTGCCTGACCATCCTAGTGGTTTACCCCTGGACTGCCTTACTGTTGCTGAACCCTGCCTGCCTGACCACCCTAGTGGTTTGTCTCTGGTGTTCTGCCTGTTGCCACCAAGGACTGTCCTGCCTGTGGTGAGTGCCATTTATTTCATCTTGCAAACCTACTCTGCTCTGGGATATTCCCTATCATTCTGGCTCGATGCCGGGATAACAAGACTACTGGCCGAGTTCGGTCTGATAGAGAAGTATCCCACGAGAATTACAGATAGTGGGACACCAAATAGCTGTCTGTGGCTCAATTACATTGCTCTTAAAGCTGCCCAGTGGATGAAAGAGTGGCCAACATTTCAGATGCAGGAAGCCCCTCTTTAAGAAACCTGAAAAACATATCTGCTGTTATTTATCAAACAAAATCAAACTTTCCAAGGTAAATGCTAAAACTTGGCATACATATATTCAAAATAGTGCCATCTATCTGAGCACTAGATTTACTTGCTGCTACCGCTGAGGTTGTAGCACCTATTCTAAACAAATGAGGAATATTTCTCAAGGAATCCATCCATGCCTTATCTACTGCAAGTGTCAGCACCTGCCTAAATTGAAACATGGGGAAAGGGGTACCGTTTTGGTGTACCAACAATTGATTGAAAGACTCAGAACATATTTTTAAATATTCTGAGAGTATGTGGTTTGGCCAGGTAACACTTGAGCCTTGTGCTTGTAATGTTAACAAAGAACCATTACCATTTTGATGCTTTTTAGATTGAGTAATTAAGAACAAAATTGCTTCTGGGTAAACTGAAACGTGTCTGTATAAAACCCCAAATTTCTTATCCATTTTGGAAGAAGGTAACAATTTGCCTATACGCAAGGCTCCAAAAAAGGCTAGAACAAATTCTGCTTTGAATAATTTAGATTCATGATTGGAGAAACAGATCTGATCCAAAATGCCCATCAATTGGTATAATCTATCTGAGGTAATTGGTTCCCTGGAATTTAAGGGTTTTTGCTCTAAATGACTTCAACCCTAATCATGCTTGAACAGCCCCTTTGCACAAGGCGTAATCCCACAGGTGAGATAACCAATCTAATACAGTTACCTGAGAAGCAGTTGATACAGATTGACCTGCCTCCATGCAGAAAGAGGCCAACCAGGTACTATTTGTGAGGGAGACTTTGATTAGGAAAAACATTGAATTTGGGGTGTGTGTCCGGGTGGCAGACATGGTTAGCTGCAATACTTGGAGTTTCGTATTCCAACATAGATAATCCAACAGTTATGAGAGGCTTAAGGACTCGTCTCCTACTATAGCTTACGATTTATCATACAAGGTTAATAGCTGTATCACTTTATATCATTTATGATCAAATTGCCTCTTCAGGAGCACAAGTATGGGCCGTTAGAGCGATGGCGGCGGCCACATAATAACAATCTCTCTAAACACCCCCCAGTTATCCAGGTAAAACATTTATCAAAACTGCTGCAATTGAAACTGTGGAGAAAGGATTATACTATTTCAATCCCTAACAGTAAGCTCCTTTTTTGAAAATCATCTGCCATATCCGTTTTACTCTTCTATTGATAGCACATTGCCACTGCATATAGGCTTACTTAAAATGGCGGCATCTGAAATTTTACCACAAGAATTTGGAGCAATGCTGGATGCTCACTTCTTCAAGCTTCAAACAGTGTGTACAGCAGAATGGGACTCTCTGAGAGAAGATTGTAGGTCCTTTACTCAAATGCCACAGTCTTAGACCGAGCCTCCAACTGCCCCCTGCCCATCTAATACGCAGGGCCCTGCAGCAAAAAATCTCTCTGCCCTGAAAGTACCTCGAGACCCTAAACCTATCACTTTAGAGGCAGATATCCCCCCGGACAGATTATACTCACCTTGACGGAGAGAGCTGGTTTCGCTTGCAACACTATTGAGCGGCAGTCTGGGACAAGACAAGCAGCCGTTTGATTGGAGGGAGGAGGTTGCAAAACCACAGTTTTCCCCGTCTCAGTTGCTGAGGAGAAGACCCTTCAGCCTGGAGACAATGGCCTAGGAATGGGACAGTCCATCGTGCTCCCTGATTCCATCACTTACAGATTTCTAAAGCCGATTGTGGAGGACTCCGCTTGCAGGTTTGGTGTGATGGACCCCTGTCCTCCCAAGGAAAACAAATTAAAAAACCGCAAGTCATAGTTTCTTTGATTCATACTCTAAAACCAATTGGAGGCAGCTCTTTGAGGACACTGTAATTTTTCGCAAGAGCTGAGAAGGGGAATAGGCTAAAGCTCCTTAGACTTTAATGTTACAATAGGTGCATTGTCTTCCAAATAATTATGCACTATTATTCTCAGTCTGTTATAAAAGAGATGTTCTCATTAATGAAGACTCTTTACCTGATCATGACTAAGATGCCCTGTTACCTTCCTTTATCTTATGTTTGCTTAACCTTTGTTTTTCTATTTTTTATTTCCTTTTTCATATGACATATATAAATCTTTCTAATGGTGCATACACTTAAAAAGTACATTTGCCTGTTCACATATGTGGGGGAGTATAGGTGCATATATAGTAGTAAGGATAATTGAGGTGTTGTCACACCTTTTCTATAATTCATCATATCAAGGATTGGTTGCCCCTCTGTTAGTGGCCGTGACATTTGGGGTTTACCTTGACTAATCTGGCTAGGATTAGTGGGTGGTTCAGCTGTGTCTTATCACTAGGAACATTACCAAGTGACCCATCCTGGTTTTTGGGGGTTACATTATATATTTTTGACAACATTTAATACCCCTAGAGGATTTATTTAGAATTACATTATTACTCTTTACCTCCCATCATGCCTTACCCTTGAATAATTGTAAGGTTTACTGCTTCAGCCTAGTTTATTCTTATTATCTCAATTATATAGCTGTGCAACAATCTTACTTTTATATGTTATAATGCCCCGCATTCAATTTCTACTGACCCACAGAAGCATCTGTCTGCCTGCCTGATTAGTATATATTGATATATGATACTATACAATGTGGTTTGGTTCTATTCTCCACAGTTCCCAGGTTTACATTCCCATGCTAGTTTCTCATAACACTATTTAAATAATGTTTGAAAGTTCCATACACTTCTAACAAAACTCATACAAGTTTACATCTTACCCGAGGGCCCAATAGTGGCCCTATATTCTCAAGTGTCCTCCGGCAACTGTCATTTACAATAGATCTGAAAGTCCAAGAGTGGCTTTAGCCTGGTAAAGGAGGTACAGGATTATTTAAAAATGAGGTTTCCATCATAGTTGAGTGACTATATTGTCTATTTATGTTCTAGATATTGTTTTACAGGTTATGAATTTAACGTTACACAGGGTATACGTATACTAGTCTGTTATTGGCTGATGTCTGTCACATGATATAGGGGGCCGGATAATGAGAGAAAATAAAAAAAATGTCAGAAAAAAATCTGCTTATTTGAAATTCAGAGTAGGTTCTATTGTATTGTCATTTTATTATTATGCACTTGTTAATTATGTAATTCTACTGCATTGAGTGGTCCTTTAATGGTACAGAAACATCTTTCTTTATTGCATGTGCAAGTTACACTATGGGGACACCATGTTTTTTGTTCTCTCCTTGATAAATACAACAATATAAAACATATAATAAACAGCCACACCATCAATTTAACAGTCAAAAATCTCTCTTTTTCCATGTAGCTAAAGATAAAAATCAGATGACCTTTTAGGACACAGCCCTTAGAACACACTCAGGCACAAATTTTGACAGAACGCACTGTTCTCAGCTTGATACATTTGGAGTAGAAAAAGAGCTAAACACTTTGTTCTTAGTAAAAAAGCATTAACAGAACATATCTTGACTTCTCGACCATTTAATGAAATAGCTATGCATATACTTACTTGAACATGTTGTAAAAATACAGTGTTTTGTGTATTCATAAAAAATAATTTAAACGGCATGTAGGATGGCACATCATTTTCATGAAAGGAAGTTATTATCTGTGATAAAAGCAATTGTTGACATTAGAAAGGCAGAGGGGAAATTGAATAAAAAGAAAAAAGAAATGTAGAGAGAAAATGTAAGGCAGAGCAAAACCAGATGTTCTTGTAAATATCTGCCAAAGGGCATGGCCTGGGCTACTACTTTAAAACTGGTGGTTGTAGGACTTTTTGTTTAAAATTTAGATATCAATCAAATAAATTCATATTGCAAACACAAGTGAGAGATATCATCAATAGAGGTTATTATTTGTAAAATTGTCATTATATTTTTTTATAGTTAAAATGTGTAATAAATAACTTTTTAACCCTTTGAGTTATAGTATATAAAGATATATATATAGAATTGTAAAAAAAATAAATGTGCCACCATCCCTGTTATTTGGGGAGGATGAAGCATTTATGATAGTGAGGAGAAGAATGATTAATCACATCATTTCCTCTGCAATAAAACTCATTTTAATTTCCCAATATTTATATATTTGACTAGAAGTCCTTCAAGCAAAAATATTTTCTAATTTATTGCGTTGTCCTAATATATTTCTCTAATAATGGGCTGCAAATGAATCAGACATCTGTTTACTACAAATGTTTCTATTTTTCTATAAAGAAGTCAGTCACCTGTACCAAGTAACTTTTGAGTTAATAGGACAGTTTTATCTTTACATGTTCATGATTTACAGTATGAGAACGTGTCATCACTTGTTGGGGCATATACATGGTTATATTAAGAGAATATCTTCTTTTATGTTTTGTTCTGGGGCCTGGTTATTTCAATGTCTCAAGGCTTGGGATATTCTCTAAAAACATCTCACCAATACTATTAAACCCCTGATGGAATTCTCTAAAGGAAGTTTTTACATTGAGTATTGTGTGCCCGTCTTGCAAAGGGGTGTACCCTGTGTTTAAGTATATGAAGGAGATGAATACATTAAATGGACACGAGCCCCAATTTTGTTTCATAATTCAGATAGAGCATGCAATTTTAAACAACTTTCTAATTTACTTCTGCTGTCAAATTGTCTTTGTTCTCTTGGCATCTTGTTTAAAAGCAGTGCAGAGTGCACTTGTCTGGAGAACTATATTGAAGCCTTATAGTGTTACAGATACCTACATAGGTATCTCTTTAACAAAGCATGCTATAGGAATTGCACACATTTTATAATAGCAGTACATTGGAAACTTGTTTTTAAAATTGGACGCTCTGTCTATGGGCCTGATATACAAAACATTGCCGGTGTCCTATCAAAATAGCTATCTTGTCGAGATTTGCTAGCTCGACATGCGCATGCTCACAATTACACCTTATTGCACTCCACTTATGTTGGAAAGGAATGTGTGGAATGCAATTATGTAATCATCACCATGCACAGATTACAGGTAGCAAATCTCAATGAGCGCTGATTGCCTGTAACTGCTGCTGGGGGAGTTACTAAATCACACTAAGCCCAGTGTAGGCATTGTTAATCCCACAAATATACGCTGCACTGTAATTCCCCCATGTCCACTATCTTTTTTGCCTCCACATGGGGGTTCATTCCCAGAGGTTCATAGTGCAGCGTATATATAAGTCGAGATTTGCTACCTGTAAAATGCGCATGCTGGTGATTACATAATCGTTTTGCACACATTGCTTTCAAACATACAGTATGTGGAATGCAAATATGTTTTTTATGAGCATGTGCATATTTTTGACAGAACAGCGGCATGGAGAGAAAAATCGCACAAAAATTAAATAATATGTGCAGTAAATAATCATAACAAAAATATTCTGCAACAATATTATTTTATGGAAAATTGAAAGTTCTGGCATATTCGCTAAACATTCTCCCTCTGCAAATCTCTGTTTCTCTTGTTAAGTGTATCCAGTCCACGGATCATCCATTACTTGTGGGATATTCTCCTATCCAACAGGAAGTTGCAAGAGGATCACCCACAGCAGAGCTGTTATATAGCTCCTCCCCTAACTGCCATATCCAGTCATTCTCTTGCAACTCTCAACATAGCTGGAGGTAGTAAGAGGAAAGTGGTAAAATATAGTTAGATTTTTCTTCAATCAAAAGTTTATTGTTTTTAAATGGTACCGGAGTGTACTATTTTATCTCAGGCAGCATTTAGAAGAAGAATCTGCCTGCGTTTTTCTATGATCTTAGCAGAAGTAACTAAGATCCACTGCTATTCTCACATATGTCTGAGGAGTGAGGTAACTTCAGAGGGAGAATGGCGTGCAGGGTATCCTGCAATAAGGTATGTGCAGTTAAGTTTTTCTAGGGATGGAATTTGCTAGAAAATGCTGCTGATACCAGATTAATGTAAGTAAAAGCCTAAATACAGTGATTTAATAGCGACTAGTATCAGGCTTGCTATCAGAGGTATATACTCTGATTAATGTGCAATATAAAACGTTTGCTGGCATGTTTAATCGTTTTTATATATGCTTTTGTGATATAACTTATTGGGGCCTAGTTTTTTCCACATGGCTGGCTTTATTTTTGCCTAGTTTCCTGAGGCTTTCCACTGTTATAGTATAAAATTACAAACTGTGACATTCAGCTTCCCTCAGCAGTCCCCTGCATGCTATAGGACATCTCTGAAGGGCTCAAAAGGCTTCAAAAGTAGGAGCTGTGGCAGTTGTTATGACTGTTTAAAAAACATATTTTTCGTTTTGTTAATCTGTTTTTTGTATTAAGGGGTTAATCATCCATTAGCAAGTGGGTGCAATGCTCTGCTAACTTGTTACATACACTGTAAAAATTTCGTTAGTTTATCTGCCTTTTTTCACTGTTATTTCAAATTTTGGCAAAATTTGTTTCTCTTAAAGGCACAGTAACGTTTTTTTATATTGCTTGTTAACTTGATTTAAAGTGTTTTCCAAGCTTGCTAGTCTCATTGCTAGTCTGTATAATCATGTCTGACATAGAGGAAACTCCTTGTTCATTATGTTTAAAAGCCATGGTGGAACCCCATAGGAGAATGTGTACTAAATGTATTGATTTCACTTTAAACAATAAAGATCAGCTGTTATCTTTAAAATAATTATCACCAGAGGATTCTGACGAGGGGGAAGTTATGCCGACTAACTCTCCCCACGTGTCAGATCCTTTGACTCCCGCTCAAGGGACTCACGCTAAAATGGCGCCAAGTACATCAAAGACGCCCATAACGATTACTTTACAAGACATGGCGGCGATCATGGATAATACCCTGTCAGCGGTATTAGCCAGACTGCCTGAATATAGAGGCAAGCGCGATAGCTCTGGGGTTAGACGTAATACAGAGCGCGCAGATGTTTTAAGGCCCATGTCTGATACTGCGTCACAATATGCAGAAGCTGAGGAAGGAGAGCTTCAGTCTGTGGGTGACGTCTCTGACTCGGGGAAACCTGATTCAGATATGTCTACTTTTAAATTTAAGCTTGAGAACCTCCGGGTGTTGCTTGGAGAGGTTTTAGCTGCTCTGAATGACTGTGACACAATTGCAGTGCCAGAGAAATTGTGTAGACTGGATAAATACTATGCAGTGCCGGTGTGTACTGACGTTTTTCCTATACCTAAAAGGTTTACAGAAATTATTAATAAGGAGTGGGACAGACCCGGTGTGCCGTTTCCCCCCCCCCTCCCAGAAAGATGATTCCAATAGACGCCACCACACGGGACCTATGGCAGACGGTCCCTAAGGTGGAGGGAGCAGTTTCTACTTTAGCAAAGCGTACCACTATCCCTGTCGAGGACAGTTGTGCTTTTACAGATCCAATGGATAAAAAATTAGAAGGTTACCTTAAGAAAATGTTTATTCAACAAGGTTTTATCCTGCAGCCCCTTGCATGCATTGCGCCTGTCACTGCTGCTGCAGCGTTCTGGTTTGAGTCCCTGGAAGAGGCCTTTCAGAGAGCTACTCCATTGACTGAAATACTTGACAAGCTTAGAACACTTAAGCTAGCTAATTCTTTTGTTTCTGATGCCATTGTTCATTTGACTAAACTAACGGCTAAGAATTCTGGATTCGCCATCCAGGTGCGTAGGGCGCTATGGCTTAAATCCTGGTCAGCTGACGTGACTTCAAAGTCTAAATTACTTAACATTCCTTTCAAGGGGCAGACCCTATTCGGGCCTGGTTTGAAGGAAATTATTGCTGACATTACTGGAGGAAAGGGTCACACCCTTCCTCAGGACAGGGCCAAATCAAGGGCCAAACAGTCTAATTTTCGTGCCTTTCGAAACTACAAGGCAAGTGCAGCATCAACTTCCTCTGCTTCAAAACAAGAGGGAACTTTTGCTCAATCCAAGCCGACCTGGAAATCTAACCAGGCTTGGAACAAAGGCAAGCAGGCCAGAAAGCCTGCTGCTGCCTCTAAAACAGCATGAAGGAACGACCCCCTACCCGGTAACGGATCTAGTAGGGGGCAGACTTTCTCTCTTCGCCCAGGCGTGGGCAAGAGATGTTCAGGATCCCTGGGCGTTGGAGATCATATCTCAGGGATATCTACTGGACTTCAAAGCTTCCCCCACACAAGGGAGATTTCACCTTTCGAGATTATCTGTAAACCAGATAAAGAAAGAGGCATTCTTAGGGACAGGGACAGGGATTTTATTAAAATCTGTTTGTGGTTCCCAAAAAAGAGGGAACCTTCAGACCAATTTTGGATCTTAAACAAGTTCCTCAGAGTTCCATCGTTCAAAATGGAAACTATTCGGACCATCCTACCTATGATCCAGGAGGGTCAGTTCATGACCACAGTGGATTTGAAGGATGCTTACCTTCACATACCGATTCACAAAGACCATCATCGGTTCCTAAGGTTTGCCTTTCTAGACAGGCATTACCAGTTTGGGGCTCTTCCCTTCGGGTTAGCTACAGCCCCAATAATTTTTACAAAGGTTCTTGGATCCCTTCTGGCGGTCCTAAGACCACGGGGCATATCAGTGGCCCCTTATCTAGACGACATCCTGATACAGGCATCAAATTTCCAAATTGCCAAATCTCATACGCACATAGTATTGGCATTTCTGAGGTCGCATTGGGTGGAAAGTGAACGAGGAAAAGAGTTCTCTATCACCCCTCACAAGAGTGTCCTTCCTAAGAACTCTGATAGATTCTGTAGAAATGAAAATTTACCTGACGGAGTCCAGGTTATCAAAGCTTCTAAATTCCTGCCATGTTCTTCATTCCATTCCGCGCCCGTCAGTGGCTCAGTGCATGGAAGTGATCGGCTTAATGGTAGCGGCGATGGACATAGTGCCATTTGCGCGCCTACATCTTAGACCGCTGCAATTATGCGTGTCAGTGTCAGTGGAATGGGGATTACACAGATTTGTCCCCTCTACTAAATCTGGATCAAGAGACCAGAGATTCTCTTCTCTGGTGGCTATCTCGGGTCCATCTGTCCAAGGGTATGACCTTTCACAGGCCAGATTGGACAATTGTAACAACAGATGCCAGCCTTCTAGGTTGGGGTGCAGTCTGGAATTCCCTGAAGGCTCAGGGATCGTGGACTCAGGAGGAGAAACTCCTCCCAATAAATATTCTGGAGTTAAGAGCAATATTCAATGCTCTTCTAGCTTGGCCTCAGTTAGCAACACTGAGGTTCATCAGATTTCATTCGGACAACATCACGACTGTGGCTTACATCAATCATCAAGGGGGGACCAGAAGCTCCCTAGCGATGTTAGAAGTATCCAAGATAATTCGCTGGGCGGAGATTCACTCCTGCCACCTATCAGCAATCCATATCCCAGGTGTAGAGAACTGGGAGGCGGATTTTCTAAGTCGTCAGACTTTTCATCCGGGGGAGTGGGAACTCCATCCGGAGGTGTTTGCTCAATTGGTTCATCGTTGGGGCAAACCAGAACTGGATCTCATGGCATCTCGCCAGAATGCCAAGCTTTCTTGTTACGGATCCAGGTCCAGGGACCCAGAAGCGACGCTGATAGATTCTCTAGCAGCGCCTTGGTTCTTCAACCTGGCTTATATGTTTCCACCGTTTCCTCTGCTCCCTCGACTGATTGCCAAAATCAAACAGGAGAGAGCATCGGTGATCTTGATAGCGCCTGCGTGGCCACGCAGGACCTGGTATGCAGACCTAGTGGACATGTCATCCTTTCCACCTTGGACTCTGCCTTTGAGACAGGACCTTCTAATACAAGGTCCTTTCAATCATCCAAATCTAATTTCTCTGAGGCTGACTGCCTGGAGATTGAACGCTTGATATTATCAAAGCGTGGCTTCTCAGAGTCAGTCATTGATACCTTAATACAGGCACGAAAGCCTGTCACCAGGAAAATATACCATAAGATATGGCACAAATATCTTTATTGGTGTGAATCCAAGAATTACTCATGGGGTAAGGTTAGGATTCCTAGGATATTGTCTTTTCTCCAAGAGGGTTTGGAAAAAGGACTATCAGCTAGTTCTTTAAAGGGACAGATTTCTGCTCTGTCTATTCTTTTGCACAAGCGTCTGGCAGAGGTTCCAGACGTTCAGGCATTTTGTCAGGCTTTGGTTAGAATTAAGCCTGTGTTTAAACCTGTTGCTCCCCCATGGAGCTTAAACTTGGTTCTTAAAGTTCTTCAAGGAGTTCCGTTTGAACCCCTTCATTCTATTGATATCAAACTTTTATCTTGGAAAGTTCTGTTTTTGATGGCTATTTCCTCGGCTCGTAGAGTCTCTGAGTTATCGGCCTTACAATGTGATTCTCCTTATCTGATTTTCCATACATATAAAGTAGTTCTACGTACAAAACCTGGGTTTTTACCTAAGGTAGTTTCTAACAAGAATATCAATCAAGAGATTGTTGTTCCATCATTGTGTCCTAATCCTTCTTCAAAGAAGGAACGTCTGTAACATAATCTAGACGTAGTCCGTACTTTAAAGTTTTACTTACAAGCGACTAAGGAGTTTCGTCAAACATCTTCCCTGTTTGTCATTTACTCTGGACAGAGGAGAGGTCAAAAGGCTTCGGCAACCTCTCTTTCTTTTTGGCTTTGGAGCATAATACGCTTAGCCTACGAGACTGCTGGACAGCAGCCCCCTGAAAGAATTACAGCTCATTCTACTAGAGCTGTGGCTTCCACCTGGGCCTTTAAAAATGAGGCTTCTGTTGAAAAGATTTGCAAAGCGGCGACTTGGTCTTCCCTTCATACCTTTTCAAAATTTTACAAATTTTATACTTTTGCTTCTTCGGAGGCTATTTTTGGGAGAAAGGTTCTACAGGCAGTGGTCCCTTCCGTTTAAGTACCTGCCTTGTCCCTCCCATCATCCGTGTACTTTAGCTTTGGTATTGGTATCCCACAAGTAATGGATGATCCGTGGACTGGATACACTTAACAAGAGAAAACATAATTTATGCTTACCTGATAAATTTATTTCTCTTGTAGTGTATCCAGTCCACGGCCCGCCCTGTCCTTTTAAGGCAGGTCTAAATTTTAATTAAACTACAGTCACCACTGCACCCTATGGTTTCTCCTTTCTCGGCTAGTTTCGGTCGAATGACTGGATATGGCAGTTAGGGGAGGAGCTATATAACAGCTCTGCTGTGGGTGATCCTCTTGCAACTTCCTGTTGGGAAGGAGAATATTCCACAAGTAATGGATGATCCGTGGACTAGATACACTACAAGAGAAATAAATTTATCAGGTAAGCATAAATTATGTTTTTATCTCTCTAACTGAAAGGTGGTAAGATTGTGTCAAAATATGCAAACCCCTTTTTAACCTAATAGAAAAACACATGCATATGAAAAAAGAGGTGATTGTAAGATACTTTACATTGAAAACAGTAATGTGATTTGTTTTGAGTGCAGGATTTTTAGTGTGTCCCCTGCTAACTTCGATCTCCCCAGCAAAGTTTCCCTTTCCAGCAAACGATTTTACTCCTTATGGGAGGCATCTTACGACTCACAAGGACAGACCCCTTTTTTAGAGAATGTATGTGCGGGCGTGGTTTTTCACATCTGTCCTAATCCTGAGTATGTTACCTAATTGGGCCCTTACCTTCTGCACTGCATGAAAATGTATTTTGTTTATGGCCAGCAAATTTCTTTACCCCCCCATCTTTTTTTCCAATTAATTGTATTATTTATTTAAGTATATTGCTCCCTAATTAAAGTTTTCTCTTTTCCCATTTATAAACCAAAATAAATATGTATCTTCCCATAGGAATGAATGAGGCTCTATCGATACTCATCCTCTCTTTTCTTCCTTCTCTTTTACATTTCTCCTCTTCACTGTCTCACTGTCTCTCCCCTTTTCCCTAACCTCTCTATCTCTACCCAATATCTACTTTCTCCCCTTTCTCCTCAATCTTAAGTTTCTACCATCTCTTTTTTTTATTTATCTCTCTCCACTTTTTATCCCTTCTTTGTCTCTCCTCTTTTTTATTTACATTAATGTTTTCTGAGTTTTGAGAATTGTATTTTCATTTTAATGTAAAAAGAAAAGAAGACAGCGCATCTCTGATTCAAGAGGATTTAATAACATTTAGTATAAATAGCGCATAAGTATTGCACATACAAGAATCAAAACATAAGCAAGCATATAGAACACTCTACGGACCCTTCTAAAAGGCAGTCTCCACACACTCTCCTGTGTCAGATTTTGATCACGCTAGGGTGAAAACCACGGTATAAGGAGTGGTATGGTGCGGAGCTGGGATCAGCCGTGAGTCATCTACAGAAGTCGGGTGTGGACACAAATCACTCTAAGCGTATCACTCTAAGCGTTTCACATGGTATACGTCCAGGCTTTCTCAAGATTTTAAATTTAATGCCACAGGTACCATGTCAGGGGTTGGCAACAGTTATCTTTTAATTTACTGACCCTTTTTAATGTGGGCAATCATTAACTCTGGGTACTATGTATGTGAAAAATGCAAGAACACCCTGATTTGTCTTATCATTTGTAGCACATAGAATGCACTTTTACTGCTTATTTAGCTTGCTCTTCTCGTAATTTAAATCTGAAAATTGCAGTTTTCCATAGTCCTCACAGATGATGCAGAGCATTCTGTGAAATTTACGACCCTGACCCTCTTTTATGCTTAATAGTTATTGCTTACTAAGTGTAGGCGATCATTTACATCTCAATTAGCCACAACAAAGCAAATAGCGCTCAAGAGGCTTTTTAGTGAGGGAGTCCCTAAACAATGCAAATGTTGCTAAGAAAATGACAGTTTTAAATGCTCATATAAGGGTTGATTACAATCACATTTTTTGGGGTGGATTTTAGGCATGAAAAGGACACTTTTCACTTCAACAAGATTACAATATTGAGCTTTTGGCTGTTTCTTGGAGCCACAAGCATATTTTCTTCTTTCCATTTTCTCTATACTTTTCAAAAAGTTTTTGAGACTATTTTAAACTTTCAAATTTGACACCTGCACTGGCCTTTTTGATATCTTTGCAAGTATTCCAAGATAATTTTAATAATTCTATAATGTTGCGCATATGCAAGACACTCTGAAATGGCCACAGATGGCATGTTATTGGTGTATTTGCATACATGTTCTTCATTTATTAATGCTCTATTAGTCCGTCTGCACTGGGTAGAACACATATTTATATACGTATATGGATTTAACACACAATATCCTGTACAGATAAGGGTATCGTAGGTGAGATCAGGACCCCAATAACTAGAAAAGACAAGTAGGAATCACTTTTGTAAATGTTTGTTTCTAATTCACACTCATATTAATGTGTTCAGTACAAGCGTCATCATAGTCAGCCATTCAAAGACGATTGAACCTTTGTGACAAAACCCGTTCATGGCAGTGCAGTTTCTAGTTTTTATGGCTATATTATTGAAATCTTGGTTGATAAGACACCATCCCATTTGACGGTCTAGTCATGAAGGTGGGATTCCGTCTCCACAACATTTTTTGTGGCTACCTTATTGCAATGGAGCAGTTTCACGGTTAACAATGTGTTACAAAGAACAGTTAAAATCAAGTTTTAGAAAATGAAAGCTACCATTTCCTTTTAATAGAAACCCTGTACTGTTCTTGTGTTCAAAAGTATATATTGCCAAACTGGAAAACGGTGCTTTTACAATAAATAATTGAAAATATTAGAAAAAAACCCAATACTTTTAAAGTATTAAGTGTCAATATAATCATTGAGTAAGCATGCTCAGAATACCCACCATGCCTATATACAAGTGATCAGAATGGATTCAGATTGCAATAGGTTATTATTACATATGTAAATGAGTATTTCTATTACACACTACAAAGAACTGTACTGTAACCTTTGCAGCTCTGGACTTTTAGTGGCTAAATACATTTTGGATTGTGATCACCACAAAAACATACTTCCTATTTTGGACAAAACCAAAACCAAGTTATCAGAAAGATTGTGATCAAGGCAAGCGATGCGGTGCGAGGCAAAGCAGCTGCTTCGCTTCGCGTTGCATCGCTTCAGAAGTTCAGATACGCGACCTGACGCAGCAGAGTGCTCAGAGATGAAAAGGCAGGACATACTGAGCACGCACAGCCGCATCTACACGCTGCGCACCGCTCCGCTTGCAGTGTGTCACAGCCTTTACAGTGCAATGATTCATTTTGAATGTATAACTGGTGAAGTGATACAAAACATAATGTTGCTGCTAGTTCAGTATTTGCTAAAAGTTTTAATTACCTTAGCTTTATATTATTGTTTTGGTCATTTAGGTAAATTTGTCTTGTATTATGAGACAAAAGCATAGAGCTAGTGACACATATTAGAATTCCTTTAGTGGCTAGTAGGCTGTTATCTCATTGAAATATTCTTTAGATCTATTACATTACAAAGCCATGATACTCAAATGTTAAAACTCTTTAAAGTGATGCAGCATAGCTGTAAAAAGCGGACAGGGAAATATCACCTGAACATCTCTATGTAAAAAAGTATTCACATTCCATTGTAAAGGACTTTAAGCAGCAAATCAATATGCCTGTCCCGGGACAGGCAAGGGAGTGAGCCTCATCTTATTTCCCTATTCAGTTTAAAGAAGTTTATTATGAAATCTCATGAGAGATGGCTGAAATCTCATGAGATCAGAGTAAAAGAGTTCATGACCCCAGCACTGCTGATGCTGATTGGCTGCTGTTCATGTATTCCTTTTTTTTTTTTTTACCTGCAGCTAGGTAGTAACTGAAATATAACTTTTTACACAGCACTTACTCTGGTGAGCTGAGGAAATTGTGAGGTAAAATATCTTCCTTTTTTACATAGAGATGCTCAGGTGATATTTACAGCTTTTTACAGTTATGCGGCATCACTTTCAAGTGATTTAGCATATGAGTATTGTGTCCCTTTAAGCTACTTACACAATTCTCTTCTTCTTTGCCAATATTTTTTTTTTTAGTAAAGATTGTTACTTTTCTGCCATAAAATTAAATGGCTTCCTATGGCTTTTAAATCAAATAAGAGGCAGATGTGTTTCATAAATAGACACATAGAAAACTTATCACACACTGTAGGGAGCCAGCATATGAGCATTTCCTAAACGGACCCTACAAATCATTACATTTTTAGGATATTTATTGTTTCCATATTTAAGTTTAAAACACTCCACATTCTTATTTCAAATTGCAGAGCAATTTAATTGGTTTTATCTGGACTGCTTAATATATTTGCGGATGATATGTTTTCAACAATAAGAGAATACATTCATTGTTCAAAACAGTAAAATTATATTTACTAACTAATGAACACAGAGTACATGCTGTTTTACAAGCCTTTCACAGTAAATCTATTGAATTATTTAGCTTTTTTTGCTCACTAGTGCTAATATCTTTAGATCAGGCATTCCCAAACTTTAGTAACTGAAATCTCAAAAGAGTGAAACGTATCAGTATTTATTTCCTGGTGAGCAAGTTTTGCTTTTTAATGTTTCTCCTCAGGGCTGGATTTCCCATTAGGCACAGTAGGCATGTGCCTACAGGCGCCTTGCAGTGAGGGGCGCCTGCCTGTCAGGGGGTCCATCCGATAAAAATCGTCGCCCGCAAAAGCCGGCGACGCCAATATTTACGCTGGTTTGGTATCACATATACGGCGTAACCTAGAAGTTACGCGCGTATATTTCTGCCGTCGCCCGTAGTTTTTTGGGCCATAGGCAGGTATACCAAACCAACGCAGTTTGGTATCCAATATGCAGCGTAAGGACTTACGTGGCGAAAATGGAGAAAACTTACTCCATTTTCACCTCGCCACAAAAAGCAGCCGTAAGAAGCCTTACGCTGACTATTGGAACCCCGTAACTCCCTAAACTGGCTGCTAAAATAAACCTAACACCTAACGCATGCGCAGTCTATCTCCCTGTCAACCGCGATCTTCTAAAATAAACCTAACGCATGCGCAATGTCTATCTACCTGTCAACCGTGATCCCCCCCCCCCCGAAATCCCTAATAAAGTTATTAACCCCTAAACCGCCGCTCCCGGACCCCGCCGCCATCTACATAAACTAACCCCCTACCGTGAGCCCCTAAAACCGCCGCCATCTACCTTATCTATCCCCTAATTAGAACCCCTTACACCGCTGTCATCTACCTTATCTATCCCCTAATCTGACCCCTTACACCGCCGCCACCTATATAAAAATTATTAACCCCTAATCTAATCCCCCTATACCGCCGCCAGCTATATTAATATTATTAACCCCTAATGTAAGCCCCTTACACCGCCGCCATCTCTATTAAAATGATTAACCCCTAATTTAATCTACCTACCCCGCCGCCAGCTATATTATCTATATTAACCCTAAGTATATTATAGTTAATATAGGTATTACATTATATATATTAACTATATTAACCCTAATTATATTAGGGTTAATATAGTTAATATAGTTACTATAGTATTTATATTAACTATATTAACTCTATCTAACCCTAACACCCCTAACAAAATTTATATTAAATTAATCTAATTAATTTATAAACTAAAATATTCCTATTTAAATCTAAATACTTACCTATAAAATAAACTGGCTGATCGGAACAGCCAATAGAATGCGAGCTCAATCTGATTGGCTGATTGGATCAGCCAATCGGATTGAACTTGAATCTGATTGGCTGATTCAATCAGCCAATCAGATTTTTCTAACTTAATTCCGATTGGCTGATAGAATCCTATCAGCCAATCGGAATTCGGCGGACGCCATCTTGGATGACGTCATTTAAAGGTACCTCATTCGTCGTTCAGTCGTCGGCCGGGATGGATGCTCCGCGGCGGCGGAGCGAAGAAAGAAGATTGAAGATGCCGCCGGAAGAATGAAGACTTTGCTGCCGCTTGGAGGAAGACGTCGCCGGAGGAAGAATTCTTCTTTGCCGCTTGGAGGAAGACATCGCCGGAGGAAGAATTCTTCTTTGCCGCTTGGAGGAAGACATCGCCCGGATCGGATCAGGAGTTCGGCCCGGTGTGGTGAAGACAAGGTAGGGAGATCTTCAGGGGGGTAGTGTTAGGCTTTTTTAAGGGGGGTTTGGGTGGTTTTAGAATAGGGGTATGTGGGTGGTGGGTTGTAATGGGGGGGGGTATTGTATTTGTATGCAAAAGAGCTGAATTCTTTGGGGCATGCCCCACAAAAGGCCCTTTTAAGGGCTGGTAAGGTAAAGAGCTTTGAAATTTTTTTAATTTAGAATAGGGCAGGGAATTTTTTTTATTTTGGGGGTTTATTATTTTATTAGGGGGCTTAGAATAGGTGTAATTAGCTTAAAAATCTTGTAATCTTTTTTTTATTTTTTGTAATTTAGTGTTTGTTTTTTTTTGTAATTTAGTTTAGTTAATTTAATTGTATTTTTAGATAGATGTTATACCTAGTTAAAATAATTAACAATTTACCTGTAAAATAAATATTAACCCTAACATAGCTACAATGTAATTATTAATTATATTGTAGCTATCTTAGGGTTTATTTTATAGGTAAGTATTTAGATTTAAATAGGAATATTTTAGTTTATAAATGAATTAGATTAATTTAATATAAATTTTGTTAGGGGTGTTAGGGTTAGATAGAGTTAATATAGTTAATATAAACACTATAGTAACTATATTAACTATATTAACCCTAATATAATTAGGGTTAATATAGTTAATATATATAATGTAATACCTATATTAACTATAATATACTTAGGGTTAATATAGATAATATAGCTGGCGGCGGGGTAGGTAGATTAAATTAGGGGTTAATCATTTTAATAGAGATGGCGGCGGTGTTAGGGGCTTACATTAGGGGTTAATAATTTTAATATAGATGGCGGCGGTGTTAGGGGCTCACTTTAGGGGGTTATAGATATAATATAGCTGGCGGCGGGGTATGGGAGCGACGGTTTAGGGGTTAATAACTTTATTAGGTTGCGGCGGGGTACGGGAGCGGTGGTTTAGGGGTTAGTAACTTGTTTTTATTGTTAGGCTAGTGAGGGGGGGATAGCGGATAGGGGGTTAGACGTGTCGGGCTATGTTTAGGAGGCGTGTTAGACAGTGCGGGTGATTTAGACTTTAGTCAGGTTTTATAGGCGCCGGCAGTTTCTAACGTGGCGCAAGTCACTGGCGACTCCAAAAATCTGTACTTACGCAGATTTCTGGACATCCCTGGTTTGTGAGACTTGCGCCACTTTAGCAAGTGACGGCGCCGCATATTGGATGGCTCGAGTTGCGAGCTGAAACTGCGGGCGACGTGGGTTCCCTCGCTTGCGCCGCAAACTGCAATCTATATCGGATCGCGCCCCAGTAATTTAAAAAAAAATAAGAAACATTTTTTGTGAGGGCATTCATTTTAGTAAGAATTGTGCTGCCAGGTGCTTACAGAGTCGAGTGTTTCATTGGGAATATGTTACAGCAGTTGAGGGAGCCATGAAGGAGAGAGGGGCAAAGATTAAAACTAAACCCCTCCCATTTTCGCCAGGCATGTTTAGTTTCACTTTTATTTTATGTACTTCTGTTGCCTCACACAGCCAAGCTCCATGCTGATGTGTAGCAGACAATTTTTGTTGAAGGAATGAAAGCTTCAGAACAACAGGTTAGGACTGTACAAGGCTTCTAATGCTGCCTAGAATGACAACATAACAAGCAGAGCACATTACCCCCTTGGCTACGAGAGAGGGTTGCAGTGTATTCACTTGTTATGTGCTGTAGTGCATTTTGATAGCCAGGGGATTAAAGGGACAGTCAAGTATAAATTAAACTTTCATTATTCAGATAGGACTTTTAATTTTAATTGACTTTCCAATTTACTTTTATCATCAAATTTGCTTTTTTCTCTTGGTATTCTTAGTTTAAACTAAACATAGGTAGGCTCATATGCTAATTTCTAAGCCTTTGAGGGCTGCCTCTTATCACATTCTTTTTAAATCTCTTTTCAACACAAAGAGACAGAAAGTATATGTGGGCTATATAGATAACACTATGTTCAGGCACAGAAAGTTATTTAAGATCTAGCACAATACAATGCTAAATTTAAGACAATAGATCAGAAACAGTCACAGTCATGTGATCAGGGGGTGGAAGAAGGTTCCTAGATACAAGGTAATCACAAAGGTAAAAAGTACATTAATATAACTGTGTTGGTTATGCAAAACTGGGGAATGAGTAATAAAGGGATTATCTATCTTTTAAAACAATAACAATTCTATGGTTGACTGTCCCTTTAAATTCTGCTTCAGGATGAATGTTTTTGTTCTATAAAGGCCTTGAAGGTGAGGAGGTTATGTGGGACTGGTTGCTCTGCTCTTTATTACAAGTTGCCAATTGTGATTTACAGCCTTTAGGGCACTTTGACAACAAAGTTTGTAGACTGTAAGGCTGTAAAATGTGTATGTGTGTAAACCACTCACATGGCATATTTATTTGTATGTATGTATATGTATGTATATATATATATATATATATATATATATATATATATATACATACACATACACACACACATCACATTAAAAATTGTTAATCTGTTCTTTTATCAAGTAAGCGTGGTATGTTTGTATTTTGTGGTAAATTGAATTTCTAATTTCTAATTTTAAACACATTTGTTGACCCCTGGATTACATATAATCTACAACATTCCATTTTTTCCTTTAAGAGCAACATCCTATTATATTTATATTTCAGAACAAAATAAATGAAACATCTGTGTGTATTTGTACCAAAAATATCAGAGTTCACAAGATTTTTTTCATGTAGTGGAAAAAAGACCTGCATTTTATATTTTCTTCCACTGGCTGCACAGGTTGTTGATGAGCTTGCATGCTGCTAGTTTTAATATTGCTATTGTTTACACAAAACTGTGTTTAACTCCAACAAAATGTTAAGCACATAGTCAAATTCATCTCCAGAAAAGCAATACACTAATGGCTTGCAAGTAAACATGTCCTCTGAGCCCATCTGGGTCTGCACAGATATGTATTGCTGTCTCAGAACTGATATTGACTATGTGTTTAACTCTTTTGCAAGAGGCTAACACACTTCTGTGCAAGCACTAGTGCAATAATAAAATACCCTAGCAAACTGTCACATTTTATGTCCCTTTAAATAGGGTTTTCTTTAGAATATTTTGCATTAAAAGTTTAACATGATTTGTTTATGTTATACATAATAGAAATTGTATGGCCATTTGAGTTAAGTGAATATTGATTTTTGGTGTAGCTTCCATTTCAACAAATATTGCAATTGGTGTGTGTATTTGTGTATCTCCATAAAAGGGAAAATGTAATTTTACATCTAATATTTATTTTTAGTTGTCCTAAATAATAATAAAAAAACTCCTCATTTTTTTCCACTTTTTTTTTTTGGGGGGGGTAGGGGGGGCGCTTCAGGTTTTTGTGCCTACAGGCACCTGAGATGTAAATCCGGCCCTGTTTCTCCTTCCTTACTATTAAAAGGACCTTCCTACAAAACAAATTTAATTACACATTATTAGTACTGGCTGTGTGGAAAATGGATTTACTGAACATTTATTACAGGAACACTAGAGTCAAATTCATATAGAACATAACATCTAAAGAAAAAAAAAAGACTTTAGAATAAACTTACCATTATCAAGATGTGTACAATCTATATACAGGTAGCTCTCGGTTTACAACGGCTCATGTGACTGCTATTGAAAAGCATTGAGAAGCAGTGCATTGATTAAAATAGCCAGTAGGCGGAGCTGTCCGCTTGTGTTGCAGCAAAGATATGCAAGCCAAGCAAGCTGAAATTAATCAGTTTAACCAGACCTGTGCTATCGAGCAGCTTGCAAAGGAACAAAATCTTCCTGTCTATAAATCAGTCCAGATTGGAATGCATAGAAAGAACTGTTTCCAGAAAAATGCAAGTAAAGTCTGTGTTGTGTGATTATTTTATTAGGTTTATAATGCTGTTTAGCAAATGTTTTTGTTCATTTAACATAGTTTTATTATATATTCTGTATTGTGTGATTATTTTATTAGGTTTATGTTGTTTAGCATTTAAAGTCTTCATTTCAAAGTTTAAAAATAATGTATTAGGTGTTACTTATGCCAATTTTGAGAGGGGCCTGGAACCTAACTCCCTCACTTCCAATTGACTTACATTATAAACTGGGTTTCAATTTACAACGATTTCGATTTACAACCAGTCCTTCTGGAACCTAACCCCGGCGTAAACTGAGGGCTACCTGTACACACTTTCTGAGCTACTAGTTTCTACTCAACAATAATTAACAGTTTGTAAGTGTATGTTTATGACTGGCTGATGGCTGTCACATGATACAAGTACAAAGGGCAGGGAAGATGGGAGTACCTTTGACATTTGTTAGAAAAAAAATCTACTCATTTAAAAAGGGATATGAATCAGTGTGTTTCATTGTTGTAATAAAAAAGCACTAAGCTGTTGCTGTAAAAGGGACGTGAAACACAAATTTTTTCATTCATGATTTAGAGCATGAGATTTTAAACAACGTTCCAATTTACGTCTATTATCTCATTTGTTTTATTCTTTTGATATCCTTTGTTGAAAAGCATATCTAAATAGGCTCAGTAGCTGCATGTAGATGCCTCTTGTGATTGGCTCACCCATGTGCATTGTTATTTCTTCAACAAAGGATATCTGAAGAATGAAGCAAAATAAATAATAGAAGTAAATTGGAAGGTAGTTTAAAATTCTGAAGAGAAATTAAGGGTTTAATGTCCCTTAAGAGAACCCATTGCAATATCTATTATACATCATTTCAAATGGATTTTAACTTTTATTTCTTTTAAACCTCATTTGTGCAGAGTCCATTACTTCCTGTCACAACCCTGAAAGGAGGCTGGGTCAACTGCAGGAAGGCATTTATAGCTTGATGTAAAAAAACATCTAGAGTAACATGAGCTAAATTAGTTGTGACGGATACCCCCGGCTACCCCGACTGGGTAGCTCCGCCAAACGGGTCCTACTTCCTCCCTGCCGATTGCAGCTATGTAGCTGGCAAGTGACCACAGCCTGTAGCCACCCCTGATGCCTGACAGCACCAGTACTCAGGGTCCCACCCTGTAGCAGACTCCAGCTACCAGACTAAGTAGCTCTGTCAGAGTGTCCTTCCTCTGCCTAGCATTCAGGTTTAACAGGAACTGATTTTATTGAAAACACACACTCCTTTTATACAGTCAGCTCATCTTGATAAGACCCTGGACAATCCCACTATTTTCCCGCCATTTCCGCCCCTCCAGACAGCCCGGCACCTCCATAGGAGCCACAGTCCCACATAATCCCAATACATATGGGTGGCGGTTTTGGGGTGATCCCGGGGGAGCGGCAAAACTTCAAGGGTGTCATTTTAAAGCTCTCGGTCCCCAGATTTCACTGTCCAAAAATCAGCATGATTTATTACTGGGGACCGGAGTTACAGTCCGATGAAGTTATGGGGTTAGGGGTGTCCAAAACCCCCGGTTCCCAAAGGAGCTTCTCTCCGGCAATTCCCCCACCCCTTGTACTCCCCAGGGGCTACTAATCCCCAAAAGACCGGAGCTCTGGGGAACATGGTTGCTGGAGTGACCTGGGTTAAAATTTGCGGGTGTTCTGCTGTCCTGTGGCCGACCGGGAGTTCCAGGAGCCTGGCCAGCCTGAGAGGGGTTAGGCGGGTGTCCGTTGTAAGGCGGCCGACCGGGAGTTCCAGGAGCCCGGCCAGCCTAGGAGGATTTTCCTGGTCATACACCAACTTTTCTCTGAACACAAAAACAAGCCAACACAAAGCAAACAAACAGCTTCCAGAGATGGTGGTTGCTCTGAGGAGCCCAAAACCACTGAGAAACAACAGGGGTGAGGTTGTAGGGGGGTGAGGGGTAGCCTTAGCCATCTGATATCCATGACATCTCCCTCCTCCAGTTCGGCAGACCCGGCTAGACCCTTAACGGGTCGGCCTGGGGCTGTCCGACAGTGGCCCTCCACTTCTCGGTTGCTGAGAGAGGTTATCCCATCTCTCCTGAGCTTGGGGCATCCTGGGGGGTTTCTGCTGGCGTTTATACCCTACAGGGAGTGCAGAATTATTAGGCAAATGAGTATTTTGACCACATCATCCTCTTTATGCATGTTGTCTTACTCCAAGCTGTATAGGCTCGAAAGCCTACTACCAATTAAGCATATTAGGTGATGTGCATCTCTGTAATGAGAAGGGGTGTGGTCTAATGACATCAACACCCTATATCAGGTGTGCATAATTATTAGGCAACTTCCTTTCCTTTGGCAAAATGGGTCAAAAGAAGGACTTGACAGGCTCAGAAAAGTAAAAAATAGTGAGATATCTTGCAGAGGGATGCAGCACTCTTGAAATTGCAAAGCTTCTGAAGCGTGATCATCGAACAATCAAGCGTTTCATTCAAAATAGTCAACAGGGTCGCAAGAAGCGTGTGGAAAAACCAAGGCGCAAAATAACTGCCCATGAACTGAGAAAAGTCAAGCGTGCAGCTGCCAAGATGCCACTTGCCACCAGTTTGGCCATATTTCAGAGCTGCAACATCACTGGAGTGCCCAAAAGCACAAGGTGTGCAATACTCAGAGACATGGCCAAGGTAAGAAAGGCTGAAAGACGACCACCACTGAACAAGACACACAAGCTAAAACATCAAGACTGGGCCAAGAAATATCTCAAGACTGATTTTTCTAAGGTTTTATGGACTGATGAAATGAGAGTGAGTCTTAATGGGCCAGATGGATGGGTCCGTGGCTGGATTGGTAAAGGGCAGAGAGCTCCAGTCCGACTCAGACGCCAGCAAGGTGGAGGTGGAGTACTGGTTTGGGCTGGTATCATCAAAGATGAGCTTGTGGGGCCTTTTTGGGTTGAGGATGGAGTCAAGCTCCCAGTCCTACTGCCAGTTTCTGGAAGACACCTTCTTCAAGCAGTGGTACAGGAAGAAGTCTGCATCCTTCAAGAAAAACATGATTTTCATGCAGGACAATGCTCCATCACACGCGTCCAAGTACTCCACAGCGTGGCTGGCAAGAAAGGGTATAAAAGAAGAAAATCTAATGACATGGCCTCCTTGTTCACCTGATCTGAACCCCATTGAGAACCTGTGGTCCATCATCAAATGTGAGATTTACAAGGAGGGAAAACAGTACACCTCTCTGAACAGTGTCTGGGAGGCTGTGGTTGCTGCTGCACGCAATGTTGATGGTGAACAGATCAAAACACTGACAGAATCCATGGATGGCAGGCTTTTGAGTGTCCTTGCAAAGAAAGGTGGCTATATTGGTCACTGATTTGTTTTTGTTTTGTTTTTGAATGTCAGAAATGTATATTTGTGAATGTTGAGATGTTATATTGGTTTCACTGGTAAAAATAAATAATTGAAATGGGTATATATTTGTTTTTTGTTAAGTTGCCTAATAATTATGCACAGTAATAGTCACCTGCACACACAGATATCCCCCTAAAATAGCTATAACTAAAAACAAACTAAAAACTACTTCCAAAACTATTCAGCTTTGATATTAATGAGTTTTTTGGGTTCATTGAGAACATGGTTGTTGTTCAATAATAAAATTAATCCTCAAAAATACAACTTGCCTAATAATTCTGCACTCCCTGTAGTCACAAAATGCAAAGTCCCAAACAATTTTGCTAAGGCCAGCTCCCACACAATTGCTGTTCCACAAGTTCCAGTGTCCTTAAATTCCATGGCCAAACTGTTTCCCTCTGTGACACTCTGTTGAGTCCCGGCTGACCCACCCACAAACAAATCCAGTATCGGTTTCCTGGCTGTATACCCACCCCAGACTGTTGGTGGAAGTTGCTCTGTGGTGGGGCAGGCAAAACTCGGGTGCCCAAACTTGTGGCACCAACTGCATGAGCGGGTACCCCCCTGGCCTTCCCCCTGTGAAATATACTCCAGGACAAGAAAAGAGTATAGACCCTGACAAGCTACTGAGGGGAGAGACCGTCTGTCTCCTCTCCCGAGATGGAGATCTACTGCTGGGGAGGGAGGTCTGCTACCTCCGCTCCATGGGAAACTGTGCTGCCACTGGGGAGAGAGACCGACTGTCTCCTCTCCCAGAAAGGGATTCAGCCACTGGGGAGAGATATCAATACCCGTCTCTCCCTGCAAGGGCTTCTCTGTAAGGGGAGGGAGGATGACTACCTCCTCTCCCGGCTCCTGGCTCTGCCACTGGGGAGAGAGACCGACTGTCTCCTCTCCTGGCTCTGCCGCTGGGGAGAGAGACCGACTGTCTCCTCTCCCGGGAAGGGGTTGTGTTTACGGGGAGGGAGGAAGACTACCTCCGCTCCCAGGGGATGGCTCTGCCACTGGGGAGAGAGACCGACTGTCTCCTCTCCCGGCTCCTGGCTCTGCCGCTGGGGAGAGAGACCGACTGTCTCCTCTCCTGGCTCTGCCGCTGGGGAGAGAGACCGACTGTCTCCTCTCCCGGGAAGGGGTTGTGCTTACGGGGAGGGAGGAAGACTACCTCCGCTCCCAGGGGATGGCTCTGCCGCTGGGGAGAGAGACCGACTGTCTTCTCTCACAGCTCCTGGCTCTGCTGCTGGGGATGGAGACTGACTGTCTCCTCTCCCAGGAAGGGGTTCGGCCCTGAGGAGAGATATTGATACCCGTCTCTCCCTGCAAGGGCTTCTATGTAAGGGGAGGGGGGACGACTACCTCCGCTCCCAGGGGATGGCTCTGCCGCTGGGGAGAGAGACCGACTGTCTCCTCCCCCGGCTCCTGGCTCTGCCGCTGGGGAGAGAGACCGGCTGTCTCCTCTCCCAGGAAGGGGTTCTGTTTATGGGGAGGGAGGGAGGGAGGACGACTACCTCCACTCCCAGGGGATGGCTCTGCCGCTGGGGAGAGAGACCGACTGTCTCCTCTCCCAGGAAGGGGTTCTGTTTATGGGGAGGGAGGACGACTACCTCCACTCCCAGGGGATGGCTCTGCCGCTGGGGAGAGAGACCGACTGTCTCCTCTCCTGGCTCCTGGCTCTGCTGCTGGGGAGAGAGACCGACTGTCTCCTCTCCCAGGAAGGGATTCTGTTTACGGGGAGGGAGGACGACTACCTCCGCTCCCAGGGGATGGTTCTGCCACTGGGGAGAGAGACCGACTGTCTCCTCTCCCAGGAAGGGATTCTGCTGCTGGGGAGAGTTATCGACATCCATCTCTCCCATCTCCAACTCTATAATCTCAGAGCCAGACTGCTGATCAGGATCCAGGAGCCCTGGTTCCCTTTCTCTTTGCTGCCACTTCTCCACAGTCAAGCTCCATGAATCCCAGAAGGCTGCACCCCAGATCTGTATGCCCCTGGCACGCTGCTTATCGAAATCCAGCAGCCTCCTGTATTCCTTGACCAGTGCCTCTTCCTGGTCAATTATAAAATCCAGATCGTCCAGCAGCCAGGTCTCCTCCAAGAGATCCAGCAGTTCCTCTTGGAGCCCAGAGATATCCTCTAGACCCTGGTCTGTCTCGTTTCCAAACTGTGGGTCCTCTGTCCTTTTTGTAAACAACAATCCAGGGCCGCCGAAGCCAAAGCCCTCTGTGGGGGATCCTTCCTCCAGCCATGGCTGCGCTTGCATATCGAGCCATTGGAGGGTTCGATAGCCATCCTCCACCCACATCTCTTGTGGATCAGTCTATGTAGAACAGCTAGCCATTCCTTCTTTGGATGTTCTCCCAGGAAAGGCAGACTCACGGTCCACCATAGCCGGAATCTCGTGTCATTTGTGGGGAGGACCTTTCCATTTTCTTGCTCCTGTTGCAGAGCCTCCCACCAAAGGTCTCGGAGGGCAAGGTTCCTCCATGTCAGAACGTCCTGTTCCGAACAAGGATCCTTTGTTCCAGTCAGCATCTTTTGTACTCTCCCTAGGAACTCTGCCTCCATATTTACCGGCTACTGTGGTACGTCTCCTCTGTCAGCAGGAACCTTGTAAAAGAAGCAGATCCCACCGCTGCCAGCCAATGTGACAGCTATCCCCAGCTACCCCGACTGGGTAGCTACGCCAAACGGGTCCTGCTTCCTCCCTGCCTATTGCAGCTATGTAGCTGGCAAGTGACCACAGCCCGTAGCCACCCCTGATGCCTGACAGCACCAGTACTCAGGGTCCCACCCTGTAGCAAACTCCAGCTACCAGACTAGGTAGCTCTGTCAGAGTGTCCTTCCTCTGCCTGGAACAGGCTGCTATGTAGCCCAGGAAAAGTGATTTTAGCTGGAGCAAACCCAAATAACTAGACAGCCTAGCATTCAGGTTTAACAGGAATTGATTTTATTGAAAACACACACTCCTTTTATACGGTCAGCTCATCTTGATAAGACCCTGGACAATCCCACTATTTTCCCGCCATTTCCGCCCCTCCAGACAGCCCGGCACCTCCATAGGAGCCACAGTCCCACATAATCCCAATACATATGGGTGGCAGTTTCGGGGTGATTCCCGGAGTAAGAGTGTGCAGTGGGGGGCATGACAGGCCAGGGCCAACCAGCAGGGCTATCACGGCCCGGTACTGGGCCACGGCCCGGCTGTTGAGAAACCAGGCCTTAGGTCACAGTGTGACCTATACAATATTAACTGTAAAAACAGGATACGTACCAGCTTTCCCAGCTTTATTAAATGTCCCCATAATCTAATAAGTACAAAAGGTCCAAGGCAAATTTAGATACATAATACATTATTTAACATGAGGACGTAGAAAGAAACTGCACTGACAATTTTCAGGAAACTTTTTAAAGTGTATTCATTCCTAAAAATAGGCAGATTGCAAAAGTAGGAATTAGAAGAAAAAAAATAGAAGAGAAATAGATGAATGCATATATCACTGTTTTGTGCTCTCTCTCTCTCACACACACACTCTCCCTCTCTCTCTCACTCTTTCTCTATCTCTCTTCCTCTCTCTCACTCTAACTCTTTCTCTCTTTCTCTCTCTCTTCCTCTCACTCTCCCTCTCTCTCTCTCTAGCTCTCTTTTTTTCTTTCTTGCTCTCCCTCTGTTTGCTTTCTCCCTCACTCACTCTCTCTATCTCTCTCTTTCCCTCTCTCTCTCTTGCTGTGTCCCACTGTTGCTCTCTGTCTCTCCCCCCCCTCTCTCTCTCCCTCTCACTCGCTTTCTTGCTCTCTAACTCTCTCTCTCCCCAGGAACGGTCTGGGAACAAGAATAGGCCTGGGCATTTAAAGGAGGAGTAGCCCACATCAGTTAGACTTTTGTTAGCTAGGTAGCCATAATAGACCAGAACTTTCATTCAGCAGCACTTCAGCTTAACAGCTAGACAAAAATGTACTTTCTTCTTTACAAAATAGCAGAATCTAACAGCTTTCCTATTGTTACCCATATTGGGCGAGATTAAATATGCGGCGCAAGCTTCAGCATAACTACTGAAACCCGCGCCGCCCGTTATTTAACCTCACACATCGGGGTATCACATAAACCACGCCGGCAGTTCATAAAGTGCCGTAAGTCAGATAAACTAGCAATGTCCAGAAATGTGCGTAAATACAAATTTCTGGAGTCGCCAGCGACTTATGGCACTTTAGAACAGCCAATAGGATTTGAGTAGCTCTTGTCCTATTAGCTGATTAACATTTTTCAGCCAATAGTAATTCAAGGTAACCCATATTTAAATGTGTACATTGAATTCACTATTCAGTGTACGGCGGCAATTGTACAAAGAGGATCCTCCACGCTCCATGGCTCCGCGATCGCCAGTCCTGTTCCACGCTCATCTACGCTCCATGCTGGCTTGATCCTGGATGAAGAAGAAAGAGGTCCCTGCTTGAAAGAAGATGTCAGCCGATTGGAAGAAGACTTCATCGCCTGGAACAAAACCTTCTCCGCCGAACTTCAGGAATGGTGAGTACCGGACTTCAGGAATGGTGAGTACCAGACTATGACACTCCCACCACCATGCTTGACTGTAGCAAGACACACTTGTCTTTGTACTCCTCACCTGGTTACTGCCACACACGCTTGACACCTGTCAAGGTTTTTTCCCTGTTGTTTGCCATGTGCTGCTGGCAGCCATTTTACTCACCTCTCTTCCTGACTATGGTGCATTGTGGGAGATGCTGCTCATTTCCTACACTTCCGTTTATGGCCAGACTGGTGTGCATCATCCATGTGAGACAGGATGCAGTCTCAGAATTGTGATGTCATCACTTATTATTTAAAGGGCCTCTGTTCAGTATGCTTTGCCTTTGTGTTGTCTCAGACCTGTTTGTGAGAGTTCCTGTGTATTACCTGGCTGCCTGACGTCCTTCTTGGTTCCTGATCCCTGGCTTGTTCCTGACTCTGCTGTTTTCCTTGTTCCTGATTCCGGCTCGTCTGACTATTCGCTTTGGCTCCTGACTCGGCTCGTCTGACTACCAGCTCTGGTTTTGACTCCTGGCTTGTTATTTGACTTGTGGACTTTTTATTATTTTTTGCTATTAATAAAGGTGTGATTATTTTTGCACTTCTCGTCTCAGTCTGATTCCTGGCATCCTGACGACGCAAAGGCCATGAATCCTGGTGCGAATAATCCACCTTTACCTGCCATAATTTCCAGGATGGATTAACAGGATCACCGATTGGATCAATTTGCACTATCCCTGCAAAGCCTGCTGACTAGCATTGCACATTTGGACCAAAGTGTCCCGCAAGTTATGGCTGCTCCTGTTTCCGCTGCTGCACCTATGCCTACCAGGAGCATGTCCGGTTCTGCACCTCTACCTCAGCGATATGGAGGCGATCCTATTCAGTGCAGAGGGTTTTAAACCAGGTGGGCATTTACTTTGAGATGTTACCTCAGGCGTTTCCCTCTGACAGAGCTAAGGTGGGATTTCTCATCTTGTTGCTCTCTGACACAGCTCTTGCCTGGGCTAATCCCTTGTGGGAGACCAATAAACCTGTGATTTCTAATTACCCTGAATTTGTGGCCTCCTTCCGAAGGGTATTTGATGTTCCGGCTTGCTCCTCCTCTGCTGCTAAATGACTCATGTCCATTCAGCAAGGTACAAGATCTGTTTCTCAGTATGCTATTGAGTTCCGTACGCTTGACGCAGAGGTGGGTTGGAACAATGAAGCCCTTGTTGCCGCCTTCTTTCATGGGCTCTCTGATTCGATTAAAGATGAAGTTGCTTCCAGAGATTTCCCAGAGGATCTTGAGGCATTGGTGCCTTTTTTTATCCTAATTGACATCAGACTCAGAGAGAGGTCCTCAAGGAGCGCTTGCGGAAGCCTCCCGTTATCTCCTATGTGTTTGTTCCCACCCATTCCTCCCTCTCCTCCCATGCCTCCTGGTCCCAAGTCACCAGGTACTGCTGAGCCAATGCAGTTGGGATTCACGCGTCTCTCCGCAGCGGAGAGGGCCTTTAGGAGGAGGTAGGGGCTCTGCCTCTATTGTGGGTTACAGGGCCACCTTTTGAAGTCTTGTCCTACACGGCTGGGAAACGCTCACACCTAAGGACCTGTCGGGGGCAGACCTTGGGTGGTTTATCCTCGTCCCCGGAACCGCTTAAGGAGAAACCTTTTGTCACGGTTGTCCTTTCCTGGGTGGACTCCTCCATAGTCACTCAGGCTCCTGTTGACTCCGGTGCTGCGGGCTATTTCATTGACAGTGCTTTTGTATCGAAGCACTCCATTCCTGTTTTGCCTCGGTCTGTTCCGCATGCTATTGAGGCCATTGATGGCAGGCCCCTTCAGCCCGCACTCGTTACTCACGAAACTGCTCCGTTGTCCATGGCTGTTGGGGCTCTCCATTTTGAAACCCTCCAGTTCCAGGTGATTAACTCTTTGCATTTCCCAAAGTAGTATAGCTGCAGACTGGAGCTCCACTCTAGACAGGAAACATGTGACCTCCACTGACTCTAGACAGGAAACATGTGACCTCCATTGACTCTAGACAGGAAACATGTGACCTACACTCAAAGCTTTTTTTTTTAATCAGCTTTAATGTAACAAACAACCTATAGACAATCATTCTGAAAACGAAACATTTTGCAGCTTTCTTATTCTTCTTAATGTGCACTCACAGTGGTTTATACTGATTGTCATTTATAAGGTAACCACTGTGAGTGCACATTAAGAAGAAAAAGAAAGCTGCAAAATGTTTCGTTTTCAGAATGATTGTCTATAGGTTGTTTGTTACATTAAAGTTGATTTTAAAAAAAAGAAGCTTTGAGTGGAGGTCACATGTTTCCTGTCTAGAGTGGAGCTCCAAGTCTGCAGCTAGACCCTTCTCGCATTTTCTGGTTGTTCTGGGTTATCCCTGGCTCCAAAAGCACAATCCCAGTCTCGACTGACGCAGGTCTGAAATTTTGTCGTGGTCCCCGCAATGTATTTCCACTTGTCTTCGGACACCAGTTAAAGTCTTGTGCACAGGGTGCGTGCCGGTACGTTGCCTCCTCACCGGTCTTACGATTGCCATAGACCTGCAACCTGGAGCCATTCCTCCTCGAGGCCGAGTGTACCCTCTGTCTGTTGCAGAGAATTGTGCTATGGAGGAGTATGTTGCCGATGCTCTGTCACGGGGAATCATCCGCAAATCCTGCTCTCCTGGCTTCTTCTCTGTGAAAAAAAGGGTGGCGAGTTAAGACGATGTATCGTTTATAGGGGTCTTAATCATCTTACCATTACGAATGCTTACCCTATTCCGCTCATTACGGAACTCTTTGACCGCCTCAAGGGAGCTACAGTCTCTACTAACCTTGATTTGAGAGGAGCGTACAATCTCATTAGGATTAAGGAGGGTCACAAATGGAAAACAGTATTTAACACCAGGAGCGGGCATTATGAGTATCTTGTAATGCCCTTTGGCCTATGTAATGCTCCTGCTGTTTTTCAGGAATTTATTAATGATGTCCTACGAGATATGTTGCAATAGTGTGTTGTGGTGTACTTAGACGACATCCTCATACACTCACCCACACTTGAGGCTCATCGTTCTGATGTTACATAGGTTCTTCAGAGACTACGTGAGCCTGTTTTGTAAACTCGAGAAATGTGAGTTCCATCAGACTCAAGTAACCTTCCTAGGTTATGTTATCTCCGTTGCAGGGTTCTCCATGGATCCTGACAAGTTATCTGCAGTTCTGCAGTGGCCTCGCCCAGTTGGTCTTCGGTCTATTCAACGTTTTTTGGGGTTCGTCAATTACTATAGAAAGTTTATTAAAAACATTTATTCCTTGGTCAAACCTATCACAGACATGACCCGTAAAGAGAATGATCCACTCCATTGGTCACCTACTGCCATTAAGGCCTTTGATAGTCTTAAGACTGCCTTTGCTGCCGCTCCAGTTCTGACTCATCCTAACCCTGTCCTGCCTTTTGTTCTTGAGGTCGATGCGTCTGAGACTGGAGTAGGTGCCCTCTTGTTTCAACATCCTACGCCTGACGGTTCCTTGCATCCGTGTGGTTTCTTCTCTAAGAAATTGTCTCCAGCGGAGTGCAATTATGAAATTGGCGACAGGGAATTACTGGCCATAATTTTGGCACTCAAGGAATGGAGGCATCTTCTTGAGGGTACTAACGTGCCAGTGCTCATTCTTACTGACCACAAGAATTTAACTTATCTATCTGAAGCAAAACGTTTGTCGCCCCGACATGCCAGATGGGTGCTATTTTTGTCTCAGTTTAATTATGTGGTCTCCTACCTGCCTGGTAGTAAGAATGTTAGGGCTGATGCCCGCTCTCGACAATTTTCGCCTCTGGCCAAGGAGGAGTCTGTACCTACTCTTGTTATACTCCTGACCTTATTTTGGCTACCATACATACTAATTTGACTTCTCCCTTGGGTGAGGAGATCCTGGCTGCACAAACCAATGCACCTCCTGAGAAACCTAGTGGTAAGTGTTTTGTTCCTGAGAATCTTCAAACTAAACTTTTGCACACTTACCACTATCCTAAAGCCGCAGGTCACCCAGGCAAGAACCAAATGATTTGGTCTGTCACTCGAAAATTCTGGTGGCCAGGTCTTCGTTCTGATATTGCTGCGTATGTTGCCTCCTGCTCAGTTTGTGCACAGAATAAGACTCCTCGACGTCTTCCTGTGGGTCTTCTTCAACCTATTGCTAATGGTGATCGTCCTTGGACACATCTTTCCATGGACTTCATTGTCAAGCTCCCTGTTTCCAATGGCAATACTGTTATCCTTATGGTGGTTGACCGTTTTTTCTAAAATTTCACATTGCATTCCCTTGATGAAGCTGCCTACCGCTCAGGAACTTGCTTCAATTTTTACCCGGGAGATCTTCCATTTACATGGGTTACCCAAGGAGATAGTGTCGGACCAGGGTAGCTAGTTTGTCTCCAGATTTTTGGGGTTCGTCAATTACTATAGAAAGTTTATTAAAAACATTTATTCCTTGGTCAAACCTATCACAGACATGACCCGTAAAGAGAATGATCCACTCCATTGGTCACCTACTGCCATTAAGGCCTTTGATAGTCTTAAGACTGCCTTTGCTGCCGCTCCAGTTCTGACTCATCCTAACCCTGTCCTGCCTTTTGTTCTTGAGGTCGATGCGTCTGAGACTGGAGTAGGTGCCCTCTTGTTTCAACATCCTACGCCTGACGGTTCCTTGCATCCGTGTGGTTTCTTCTCTAAGAAATTGTCTCCAGCGGAGTGCAATTATGAAATTGGCGACAGGGAATTACTGGCCATAATTTTGGCACTCAAGGAATGGAGGCATCTTCTTGAGGGTACTAACGTGCCAGTGCTCATTCTTACTGACCACAAGAATTTAACTTATCTATCTGAAGCAAAACGTTTGTCGCCCCGACATGCCAGATGGGTGCTATTTTTGTCTCAGTTTAATTATGTGGTCTCCTACCTGCCTGGTAGTAAGAATGTTAGGGCTGATGCCCGCTCTCGACAATTTTCGCCTCTGGCCAAGGAGGAGTCTGTACCTACTCTTGTTATACTCCTGACCTTATTTTGGCTACCATACATACTAATTTGACTTCTCCCTTGGGTGAGGAGATCCTGGCTGCACAAACCAATGCACCTCCTGAGAAACCTAGTGGTAAGTGTTTTGTTCCTGAGAATCTTCAAACTAAACTTTTGCACACTTACCACTATCCTAAAGCCGCAGGTCACCCAGGCAAGAACCAAATGATTTGGTCTGTCACTCGAAAATTCTGGTGGCCAGGTCTTCGTTCTGATATTGCTGCGTATGTTGCCTCCTGCTCAGTTTGTGCACAGAATAAGACTCCTCGACGTCTTCCTGTGGGTCTTCTTCAACCTATTGCTAATGGTGATCGTCCTTGGACACATCTTTCCATGGACTTCATTGTCAAGCTCCCTGTTTCCAATGGCAATACTGTTATCCTTATGGTGGTTGACCGTTTTTTCTAAAATTTCACATTGCATTCCCTTGATGAAGCTGCCTACCGCTCAGGAACTTGCTTCAATTTTTACCCGGGAGATCTTCCATTTACATGGGTTACCCAAGGAGATAGTGTCGGACCAGGGTAGCTAGTTTGTCTCCAGATTTTGGCGTTCCTTTTGTGCTCAAATGGGGATCCAGCTTTCCTTCTCCTCGGCATATCACCCTCAATCCAATGGGGCAGCGGAACGGTCTAATCAAGCTCTGGAACAGTTCCTCCATTGCTATGTCTCATATCACCACAATAATTGGTCTGAACTGTTACCTTGGGCAGAGTTTGCTCGTAATAGTGCTATTAATGCTTCCTCCAAGTTATCCTCGTTCATGGCGAATTATGGGTTTCCACCATCCTTGTTGCCCGATTCATTCATGTCTCAGGGTATTCCGGCTTTGGAGGAGCATCTCCGGCAACTCCGTTCCACGTGGGTGCAGATTCAGGATTGCCTTCATCATTCTATGCAGCGCCAAAAGTTCCAGGCTGATCGTAGGTGTCTGCCCGCACCTTCCTACCAGGTTGGTGAGAGAGTTTGGCTGTCCTCCCGCAACTTGAACCTTCATGTGCCTTCCAATAAATTGGCTCCCCATTATGTTGGTCCTTTTCGAATACTCCGACAGGTTAATCCTGTGGCCTACGCTCTTGACCTTCCTCCTGCTATGCGCATCTCCAGTGTTTTTCATGTCTCCCTCTTGAAACCATTGGTTTGTAATCAGTTTACCACTGTGTTGCCTCGTCCCCATCCTATCTTTGTTGACAACCATGAGGAGTATGAGGTCAGCAGCATTATTGACTCTCGTATGTCCAGGGGCCGTCTACAGTATTTGGTTCACTGGAGGGGCTACGGTCCGGAGGAGCGTTCTTGGGTTCCATCCTCTGATGTTCACACTCCTGCCCTCCTCCGTGCCTTCCATGCCCTTTTCCCCAATAAGCCTTTTGTCCTCCCGCGGGGGAGGGGTCGTTGAGGGGAGGTTTTGTCAGGGTTTTTTCCCTGTTGCTTGCCATGTGCTGCTGGCAGCCATTTTACTCACTTCTCTTCCTGACTATGGTGCATTGTGGGAGATGCTGCTCATTTCCTACACTTCCTTTTATGGCCAGACTGGTGTGCATCATCCATGTGAGACAGGATGCAGTGTCAGAATTGTGATGTCATCACTTATTATTTAAAGGGCCTCTGTTCAGTATGCTTTGCCTTTGCGTTGTCTCAGACCTGTTTGTGAGAGTTCCTGTGTATTACCTGGCTGTCTGACATCCTTCCTGGTTCCTGATCCCTGGATTGTTCCTGACTCTGCTTTTTTCCTTGTTCCTGATTCCGGCTTGTCTAACTATTCGCTTTGGCTCCTGACTTGGCTCGTCTGACTACTAGCTCTGGTTTTGACTCCTGGCTTGTTATTTGACTTGTGGACTTTTTATTATTTTTTGCTATTAATAAAGGTGTGATTATTTTTGCACTTCTCGTCTCAGTCTGTTTCCTGGCATCCTGACAACACCATCTGAACCAAATAAGTTTATCTTGGTCTCTTCGGACCACAGGATATGATTCCAATAATCCATGTCCTTAGTCTGCTTGTCTTCAGCAAACTGTTTGCGGGCTTTCTTATGCATCATATTTAGAAGAGGCTTTCTTCTGTGACAACAGCCATGCAGACCAATTTGATTCAGTTTGCGGTGTATGGTCTGAGCACTGACAGGCTGACCTCCCACCCCTTCCACCTCTGCAGCAATGCTGGCAGCACTCATACGTCTATTTCCCAAAGACAACCTCTGGATATGACGCTGAGCACATGCACTCAACTTCTTTGGTCGACCATGGCGAGGCCTGTTCTGAGTGGAACCTGTCCTGTGAAACCGTATGGTTTTGCCCACCGTGCTGCAGCTCAGTTTCAGGGTCTTGGCAATCTTCTTATAGCCTAGGCCATCTTTATGTAGAGCAACAATTCTTTTTTTCAGATCCTCATGGAGTTCTTTGCCATGAGGTGCCATGTTGAACTTCCAGTGACCAGAATGAGAGAGTATGAGAGTGATAACATCAAATTTAACACACCTGCTCTCCATTCACACCTGTGACCTTGTAACACTAAGGAGTCACATGACACCGGGGAGGGAAAATGGTTAATTGGGCCCAATTCAGACATTTCCACTTAGGGATGTACTAACTTTTGTTGCCAATGGTTTAGACATTAATGGCTGTGTGTTAAGTTATTTTTAGGGGACAGCAAATTTACACTGTTATACAGGCTGTACACTTACTACTTTACATTGTAGCAAAGTGCCATTTTTTCAGTGTTCTCACATGAAAAGATATAATAAAATATTTACAAAAATGTGAGGGGTGTACTCACTTTTGTGAGATACTGTATATATACTGTATTAAGCCCTAATAGAAGCCCTAGAGCTATGAATGACCTATTCAACAGTCAGCTATGAGGAACCTTGACAAACCATCACCTCAAGTGTGTTGGAAACCATCAGGTGTCTTTGCTTGCTAAATGGCTTCCATAATCCTGGAACTGACCCTAACTTTTTAAGAAATGGGGTAGTTTACACATAAAAGACCAACTTTTTTTTTGTTTTGTTTTTGTATTTAATGTGGTTTCCATGTGGTCTTAAGACTTTTATGTGATCAAAACATTATCAGACCCATGAGAAATTGCTGTTGGGATGAAGTCGGCATGAAACACATAGGGTATACTTAGGGACTGGTCAGCTGGCCTCCGAATCATGTTATTTGAACTTTTGTTACATTTCCTTTTAATATGATACATTAAAAGCTAAGTTTTAAACTACATCACCTGGCTCAGTCTCTACTTATGTTGGGCATGTTGGATATATTTGTGTTCTTTTCCAAAAATGTTTTTAATATTTTTTTTTATTGAGGTTCAGTTCAAGGCATACATATCAAATCTGTAACAAGAAAAACATAACATGTGAATATGACACTATTCAGAAATATTTGCATAGAAAAATATTTGTCTTTCAAACTGTGTACCTTCTATCGAATGGGGCCACTTATGGACCTCTCAGTAAAATGGGATATAAAAAGCTATATAAGGTTGTACTAAACAAAAGGAGACCACTTTGGGGTTCCAGATGATGAACCTCCTTTTACTTATTTTATAACAGATTCTTGTAAGAAACAAATATATAAATATATAGTGCTTTGGGCCTCCTATTAGAAACATAGAAACATAGAATTTGACGGTAGATAAGAACCAAAAAGGCCCATCAAGTCTACCCATATTACAAGTTACTTTTTCCTTAGGATAGCCTTATGCATGTTCCAGGCATTTTTAAATTCCTTTACCGTCTTTGTGTTTACCACTTCAAATGGAAGTTTATTCCATGAATCCACCACCCTTTCTGTAAAAAAATGCTTCCTAAAATTTCTCCTGAATCTGCTACCCTCTAACTTTAGATTGTGACCCCTTGATAAATGAAGGTCTATTAACTGTGATACAACTCATGACACATAGGTACATGCATAATATAGGAGCTAGCGTTTTACCCTGAGCAAGTCATACAAGGACGAACTACAAGCTAGCAAATAGACCTTAAAAAAAAAGCATGCTACTAAGGTATATAATAAAAATGAATGGAACTTGTAGAGAGTTCAGAGGACGGGTACTAACTACACTGGGCTATTTCATGACTTAAAGTAAAGGTAAACAGGGGCACTTTCATTCATCAAAGTTTACATTTCACAGTTTTTGTAAAAATACTTATCTTTTATTCTGGAAGCCGCTCCAGCACTTCCGCGCCAGTCGCAAGTCTCTTCTTACATCACCAATGAAGAATCCAGGTTCCTCCAATCGCGGCATGGCCTCAGACAATGTTTACTCTGGGGGGACACTGTGATTGGTGAAAAACGGATTTGTTTACAAAAATGGTGACATGTTAACTTTGATGAATGAAAGTGCCCCTGTTTTTAATAGTATTTTTAAAAACAGGCCACTGATTCATCAAAGTTTACCTTGACTTTAAAAGTCCATTAGGTCGGGGGTGGAGTCTGGCCGTGCTGGAAAATGGCCGTGTCTGAATAGAGCTCCTGAGCCTAAAGTTGGCCTAATACTGCAATGCCTACATAAAAGACTGGACTTATTAAGAATATGAGCACAGGAGCTGAGTGACCCATAGCAGCATAACAAAACTGGCCTTAGCAGCCCAGAGGGATCAAAGCTAACAAAACAGCGCCTGTAGCAGGCTGCAGCCCGACTAGAGTGTGTGACGATGGATCTGGACACACGCGCTCAACCTACACTGATCGCTCTTGTGGCTGGTAGCTGGATAAGCCCTAGAACCAGAGGATCGTTTCAAACGAGTCATACAAACATCTTCTGGTCCATCCGGTGACAACCCCCCGAAACGCAACAGGGCCGACACTGGCAGTCACGGATGGACCAGACATCAGAACCTGGTAAGCACATGTGAACCACATGAATGGGTAGTCTCCTGGAGAGGCTATTATGCAATAGAGTTACGTAAAGATTGGAAAAGGAACAGTGGTAATAAGGCATAAGTTACAACAAGGGGCCCAATACCACGAGCTCAGAATATAAGCTGAGAGTCACAACCAAGCAGTGCCAGTGATACATAGGTGAACTAAACAGAGAGATACGCAGTCCTCAGTGTTGGAAATATTGATATTTCCTGAGAGCCTATATTATAGTCTATACCCCCTGGCAGAGTATGCAGTGTTTGAGGGACATTTCTATTACTTTGATGTGCTGATGGTGAGATTAACTCACTGGTCATTTTAACCCCTGCATGCTAGCAGTCCACCTATGTTTAAGGAACAATTGTAACTACACGTGGTATCTCACGCCTCCTATAGCAAAGGTAGAGGCTCTAAAGGTAATAGTTAATATTTTGGACATCTCAGAGCAAACAAATATGGCGCAAAAGAGACCTAATGCTCCAGACAAGGGGACTAAAACAAGGAACATGAATTATTTTTAATAAAAATGCAGATGTACAAGTGACAGATGATACTCACACATCGCAACAAAATAAAGATGAGGATCCCATGCAAGCTACCCTTGTCCCATTATGTCACCCCGCAATATGTTACAAAAGAGGATATAGAAACCCTCTCATCAAAGGAGGACATTAAAGAAGTGGTATCAGAAATTAAAAATCTGTTTAGTGAGTTGCGCAGAGAGGTAACTGACCTATCACAAACACACAACCGTTGAACAGTTTCAGGACATGCTTCAGGAGCAGCTGAGACAAACTACTTCCCAGACACAACAGACTATGAACATGGTTCAGAGCCTAATGGACCGTATTGAAGATTTAGATAACCGCAGTCGGCGGAATAATCTGCGTATCAGGGGGGTCCCTGAATCAATCAATCCAAATGCCTTGCACGGCTACCTACAGGACCTCTTTAGGATGATCAAGGGAACACCAATGGTGCAGGAGGTCAATATTGAAAGAGCCCACAGGGCCTTACGCCCGAAACCATCGCCAAAAGCACCCCCTGGGGATGTCATCCTCAGATTGCTAAATTTTAAAGATAAAGAAGAGATACTTAGGAGCAGCAGGAGCAAACATCCTATACAACATGCAGGAGTACCACTTCAAATCTTCTCTGATCTCAGCCCAGCAACATTACAGAAATGCAGGGACGTTTCTACCTTACTCCTATACCATGGAGTCCCTACAGCACAGGCCGAAAATTCCCCCACTTAAATTTCTCACGATTTACGTGAAGGGTTTAAACAACCCAGGGAAGCATTCTATAGTTTCCCAGAAACTACACAAATTACAGGGGGATAAAAATTTTATCCAAGAATTGTATTTTGCAAAAAACAAAGAGCCTAAGTGGCATAACTATAGGCACCCCACGGCTTATTTTTCATCTGGTCTCCGCAAGCAAAATGGGGTGGGTTTCCTCATACACCACAGAACACCATTCCAACTACAAAAGATTGAGAGGGGTAGAGAGGGAAGATTCCTCTTAGTAGTGGGCCTTATACATGGTAGGCAAAACAACATTAGTTAATGTATATGCCCCTAATGCGGCACAACACACCTTCTTCAAGACAATTTCGAGCAGACTTTTAGAACACGCCAAGGGAATATTGATACTGGGGGGAGACTTTAATACGCCACTAAACCAAGGGTATAACATTTCTAAAAGAACCTCAAGTGTCTCACATCATATATTGAAACACATAAACACAACAATTAAAAATCATTTGCTGCATGACGTTTGGCGTACATTGCACCCCACAGACGCTGATTATACCTACTACTCTAGTCCACACAAGAAATATTCCCGCATAGACTACTTTCTAACTGATTCCAAGGGAATTGCATATGTGACAAGCAGCGACATTTCACCCATAACATGGTCGGACCACGCATCTATTTCTTTTGCGATGATGTGGCCTCAACCCCTTATATTTGGCGATTGGATGACACCCTATTGGATAATCCATTAGTCACAGAGGATATGTCCTCTAGTATCATGGAATACTTTGATCTAAACATGACGGAAAAACTACCTGAGACCACTATATGGGAAGCACACAAAAGTGTCGTTAGGGGGCATTTTATTAAACATAAAGCCAGGTTAGTGCGGCAGAGCAGGGAAAAATATAATCGCATACTAGGCACTCTCATGACACTAGAAGAACAACATAAAAAATCCCCTACAAGCTGACATTGATGCCAAACTGACCCAGGCCAGACTAGACTTTAAACGACTTTTGCAAGAGGAGAACCAACAAAAAGCGCTATGGTTAAAGCAAAAATACTGTGAGGAGGGGGACAAAGCTGGGAAACTGCTGGCCAGAGCACTCAAAAGATCACAACTGAAATCATATGTATACACTATAAAGGATAGCAAAGGCAAAACCTATAAAGATAGCCCCAACATTGCGGAAATATTCCGCACATACTATAGTGGACTGTACAATCTCAAATCGTCTCAAATAAATTCAACTCCTGTCAAGGCCTCACAGCAGCAATTGGCACAGGAGTATTTAAAAGACACACAGCTGCAGACGCTAGAGCAAGACGCAATAGATTTTATAGAGACACCTTTAACACAAGAGGAAATACAAATAGCGCTTAAAGACCTTCCTAAGGGGAAGAGCCCAGGTCTGGATGGATTAGGGACTAAATATTATAAGACTTTTTTGCCCATCCTCCTACCACACTTACAAAACTTGTTTAATACTTTACCTGAACTGTAGAAGTTACCTCCAACCACGTTGACAGTGTATTTAACTGTAATCCCAAAACAGGGGAAACCAACAGATAACCCACAAAGTTATAGACCAATTTTGTTACTAAATACGGACGTAAAAAGCGTTGGCAAATATGGTTAATAAGTTCTTGCCTGGGTTGATATCTGTGGACCAAGTGTGGTTTGTCCCAGGGAGGGAGACAAGGGATAATACCCTCAAAGTATTGCAGATAATAGAATATTCCAAACAAGAGTGGGTGCCGCTCGCGCTGCTGTTGACAGACGCTGAAAAGGCATTCAACAGGGTGAGCTGGCAGTTCCTTAGGTGCACATTGGAAAAAATTAAATTTGGGGAAAGATTCATTAAAACAGTTTCTGGCCTATATTCCACTCCAAACGCACAAATTAAAGTAAACAATGTTCTCTCTGATACACTAACCATATCTAATGGGAGCAGGCAGGGGTGCCCGTTGTCACCCCTGTTATTTGCTATCTCGATTGAGGCTCTAGCATGTAACATAAGAGACAACCAACATATCAAAGGGATGCAACTGGACGACAGGGAAAATAAAATAACAATGTATGCAGATCACCTGCTGTTTACAATTACAGATGTAGAAACGTCTATCCCAGCTCTTACACAGGAATTCACCAAATATGGTGTAGTATCTCACTTTCATCTTAATGAGACTAAATCTGAGATTCTAGGTATTACCTTATCTCCTGTCACAATGGCATGGCTAAAAGACCATAGCCCGTTTGTTTTAAATACCAAACATCTTAAATACTTAGGCATCAACCTAACAGCCTCCACAACAGATATATTTGAGGCAAACTATGTAGCCCTTAAAAAAGGGATTGCAGCTGATCTCTCTTCTTGGCGACATAAGACAATTTTCTGGTTAGGAAGAATTAACGTGATTAAATTGAATATCCTTCCAAGACTGTTGTATTTATTCCAGACTATTCCCATTCCCCTCCTAAATGCGTTGCTCTGATAGAGGAGTATGTGTGGAAAGGGATTAAACCTAGGGTTAATAGGGAGACCATGTTCCTTCCAAGAGACATGGGGGGCCTCGGCCTTCCTGATCTCAGTCTATATAGAAGAGCAGTGCTGCTTCAGAGAGTAGTGGAGTGGTGCCAGAAAACCCCCCAAAAAGACTGGATAAGGGTAGATAAAGCTATTCTACAAATAAGGGATATAGCCTCCCTCCTTTGGATGAACAAAAGGCACAGACCCATTGGTATTGTACATTTCCTTCTCTTGGAGGAACTCTTTAATTAATAAGATAAAATTATCCGGACTAACACATATATGTCGACTGCATACTCCCCTCTGTCACGAGTATACGGTAATCCAGAACTTCCATTACAGACTAAAATAGCCCCCGCTTAGGTGAAGCTTATAAATAACCACATAGGTTGTTTTACGACAGGAGGCAGAATTAAGACACGGGAAGAGATTTTGACAGAATACCCCGACTACCCAATCCCATGGTATGTTTATCTTCAAATAGGTCACTATATCACTACACATAAACATAAACAGATGATGAGAGACCCCACCCCATTCGAAACGCTTTGCTTAAAACGATCAGCCTCCAGACACCTGATCTCTCTTATATACACTATTCTACTACTACCCAAAGATAGGGCCCTCCCAACATACACCAGAATGTGACATAGCAAACTTGGGATTGAACTTCAGGGGGAGGATTGGCTGTGGATTTTCTGAGCTGCTAAATCCGTATCTGAATCAGTGCGCATACAGGAATCTCATTACAAACTGATGAGCCAATGGTACCTCACACCATCCCGGCTTATGAAAATCTACCCTGCTGTATCAGACAGGTGCTGGCGTGGGTGTGGAGAGACAGGCACTGTTCTGCATATCTGGTGGGATTGTCCCCTGTTGGGGGTTTTTTGGACAGCAGTATGGGGAGAGATTCAGAGAATACTGGAATTGGATATTCCAAAAACTCCAGAGACTTTGCTCTTACATTTCCCAAACAAAATTCAGAACCCGTTAAATAAGACGCTCTTGACGCTGCTGCTCACGGCAGCAAAAAGCTTGATTCCACTCCGCTGGAAGACAGCGTTAATCCCCACACTATCGGAATAGAGGCAGAATGTGCAGAATACTCTGCTGTTAAAAAATATCATTATGTCCGGACATCTAAAGTAGATGCCTATGAGATGATACTACAGATATGGAAAGGGGGTAACTAGGTGACCTACAGCATAAAATGGAGATGGGTTGGCGGGGTGTTTATGGGATGGGTGGAGTGCTAAGCCCTGCTGCGAACCGCTCCCTCCCACCTTCCAGCTCCTTGATCCCCCTCCGGTCCCTGCCCCCTCACCTTTTTTTTTTTCCTCCTCCCTTTCCGGAATGTTCCATTTCCTCTTCTCTCTCCTCCCTTTTCTTTACTTTTCCGACCAGGCTGATATGTGATTTAAGGTTAACTGGGTCGTATGAGGCTGTCTACACTGGACCCAGTAAATTATTTGTGCATACTTGATAGCATCAAAGTTTTTCGTAGCCACTCTGTTCAATAACTAGATGTATAAGGAGTACAACAAGAAAATGGAAAAAGTGAAAATTTAGAGCTACCTAAAGAATGTTATTTAGTTTACAATTAAAGGAGTCAGACGTGTTTTATCATCAGTGAGAGTTGGGCAACAGGCCTAGCCCTAGGACAGAGACTTCAATTTCTTTCAAGTCCAACTTGTGACTAAATATTTACTGTATTTTCTTCATGTGTAAACATAGCAAAATTGGAACAGCATTTGAATTGTATGTAAGTTAATACCTACTACAGTTTTATCTCAATAAAGCTCTTTAAAAAAAAAAAAAAAAAAGTCCATTAGGTCTTAGGAGGGAAACACCAGCAACATTTATATTGTTAGGTATATACGGAAGTTTTCATTATAGGGATATATATGATTTGGGAGCACTAGGTTGCTCAGAGTGGACAATTATCATATTCTTCCTATGTGTAATGGATGTAAGCTAGAGATTGGGAATAGGGAGGATCTCTTTCTTACCATTTGCCACTCACAAATAAATAATCATTAATACTAATTCAGTTCAAGGACTGAGCAGTAGGTTAGCTATGAATCCACTTACCCTCACAGCTTAATTAAGCAAGCCATGCAATCTTGGCCGCAGACATCATGTAGCGAGGAGAGAGAATAATAATATTCTGAGGGAAGGGGCTTGGGAAAGAATAGTAGGTATAGAACAGATTCATAATACATTTATAAGTAGTAAGCTAAGTAGTAACTTAGGAATACAGCTCTATCAAGTGCAATATAAGCTTCCACAAAAGAAGACAAACAGAAGAAATTACCATACAGTGTCATATGTTAACTATTCCCAATAACTATGGTAGGTACAAAGTCCTAACATCCATCCACATCCATCCCTGTTTATTATTTGTCTTATGGTAAGCATCATGTGGGAGTAGAGCCAGAGTCCCTGTGTAAACCGTAAAATGTAAAATAAAGGATTGTGTCCTGGGGTGAACTCTTCGGTTAACTCAATATCCATGCTTTGGGGCCTATTTATCAAGCCGTCAACTGCAAATACGCTGGAATTCCGCAGCGTAATTGTGGAGAGCCTGATTCCCCTTAGTTATCAAAGCCTACAGACCGGCAAAAGAAGAATTTTGTGATGTAACATATGATCCCCCGGTTTCATTCCGACACAGATCGATGCTTACGTCATTACAGATGTTCCGAATGCAAATTCGGCACTATCTGACTACTTTTGCAAGTTATCAAATAACTACCAGGTACGCTCGCCACTATTCCGGCCCAGCGTACCTGGTTTTCAATCCGCCGCCCTGGTGGCGGCAGATGCCATAGGAATCAATGGGAGTCTGAAAGCAGTGAAAGCTCATGTTCGCTGCTGCCCGATATCCCATTGATTCCTATGGGAGAATAAAATTTAAGTTTAAGCAACACCCTAACATGTACCCCAAGTCTAAACACCCCTTATCTGCCACCCCCTACACCGCCGCCACTTACATTATACTTATTAACCCCTAATCTGCACCCCCTACACCGCCGCCACCTACATTATACTTATTAACCCCTAATCTGCCGCCCCCTACACCGCCGCCACCTACATTATACTTATTAACCCCTAAACCCCTGGGCTCCCACATCACTAGAACTTACTAAACCTATTAACCCCTAAACCGCCAGCCCCCCACATCACCATAAAGTAAATTAAACTATTAACCCCTAAACCTAACAACCCGCTAACTTTATATTAAATATTAACTCATCCCTATCTTATAAAAAATGTAAACTTACCTTTAGATTTAAATTAAACTATATTAAACTACTAATGATATTAATCTACCCTAACTATTATACTAAGTTACATTAAACTATATTAAATTAATAATTAACCTACCCTAACTTTTATACTAAAATTACAATAACCTATATTAAATTAATAATTAATCTACCCTAACTTTTATACTAAAATTACAATAAACTATATTAAATTAATAATTAATCTACCCTAACTTTTATACTAAAATTACAATAAACCCCAAATTATATTAACTATATTATATATTTAAACACCTAACCCTACTCAAATAATTAAAATCTACACTAAAAAATTACTAAGTTACAAAAAACTAACAACTAAGTTACAACAAATAACAAACACTAAATTACACAAAAAAATAAACACTAAGTTACAAAAAATAAAAAATAAATTATCAAAGATTTAAATTAATTACACCTAATCTTAGGGTCCTATGAAAATTAAAAAGCCCCCCAAAATAAAAAAAAGCCCTAACCTACAATAAACTACAAATATCCCTTAAAAGGGCCATTTGCGGGGCATTGCCCCAAAGAAATCAGCTCTTTTACCTGTAAATAAAAAATACAAATACCCCCCAACAGTAAAACCCACCACCCACACAACCAACCCCCCAAATAAAATCCTAATCTAAAAAAACCTAAGCTCCCCATTGCCCTGAAAAGGGCATTTAGATGGGCATTGCCCTTAAAAGGGCATTTAGCTCTATTGCAGCCCAAACCCTAATCTAAAAATAAAACCCACCCAATACACCCTTAAAAAATTCTAACACTAACCTCAGAAGATTCACTTATAGTTTTGAAGATCCGACATCCATCCTCCACTATTTATTCAACAAAGAATATCTAAAGAATGAAGCAAATTAGCTAATAGAAGTAAATTGGAATGTTCTTTAAAATTTTATTCTCTACGTGAATCATGGAAGAACATTTTCGGGTTTAGTGTCCCTTTAAGTTTGAGGAAAGAAGGGCAGCGCTTACCTTTGGTACAGGTATAAGAAAGAGGAGCAACCGTTTCAGTCCTTTATACTTCTGCTGTTCCATTTGTGTAACGCTGGGAATAAGAGCCGCATAGCTCTCATCTGCCCTGCTGTCACTCATCCGGCATTCACGGCTCTCACCCGCCAGTCCTTGCAGGTGGGGGGTATATAGCAGGCCTCTGTCAACAGCTGCCAACTCATCAACTTGATGCAGGAGATTCAAGCGAAGCTGGGGCCCAACAGGATCACTCATGTGGGCCTATTTATCAAGCTCCATATGGAGCTTGATGCCCCATGTTTCTGGTGAGCCTTCAGGCTCGCCAGAAATACAAGTTATAAAGCAGCGGTCTAAAGACTGCTGCTCCATAACCTGTCCATCTGCTCTGAGGTGGCGAACTGACATTGCTGAAAATCAACCCGATCCAATATGATCAGGTTGAGTGACACTCCCTGCTAGTGGCCAATTGGCTGCAAATCTGCAGGGGGCAGCATTGAACTGCTGGTGCAATGATAAATGCAGAGTATGCTGTCAGCATATATCGATGTGCAGCGGACATGATCCACAATATTGGATCATGTCCACTCACATCATGATAAATAGGCCCCATCATGCGTTGTGTGTCATCTCTGTTTGCGAGGTAGGCCTGGTCCAGAGTTGCAGCGGAGGACATATTAAATGCGTCTCTCATGGTCTCCAGGAAAGCCGATTGGTACTGAGTGAGTAGGGTGCTAATCTCCTCTAATAGATTCATAGCAGCCTCTTTGATAAACATATTCAGAATATTGAGCTGTACCCATTTGATCTTGGATGAGTTTAGGTGTACCCTTTAACCGCTGAATATTGCGGTTATCGATCAGAGGGTCATTTCTCTCCACAGGCAGGTATATCATAAGCTTCTGCAGCTGTAGTAAGAAGCATACAAGGTAGGGAGAATTACTGCAGTGTCTTGCGGAGTATCACTGATCAGTAATAACAGGAGCACACAAGAACCCTGCCGGGGGTTAGACTATAGGCCGCAATCCTAGTGATGTTCCGGTAGGCTAGATCTGGCTCAGAATCGAACAATAGTGATATCATTTAATTGGGCATTCTCTGCTGTAGAATATTTTGTAATCAGTGTTACTTGATGGAGCATTGGAGAAAAGATTATGTGTAGATTTAGGCCAAGATGTGGAGCAGCAGAAAGTCTTGCAACCTATCATGGTCGCCACCCAGAAGTTCACCCCTTCTTTTCCATTTTTTTGATATTACATACCGCTTGTGCAGTTATAACACAAATGTTTGTAAAAACTTATCTGGAAACCCTTTTGTTCAGAAATAACAGATATGCCATTGCTTTTTGGCAATTCAAAGGCTGATAATTGCAGCTGTGCACCATACTTCTTAAATGTCTGGAAATTAATGGGTTAATTAGTTAGAGGGCAAGGGTTTTAGCATTCTATTGTAAGGATTACCCTCCCATCTAACACCTCCTACCTCTCTGACCCCTCCCAAACAGCTCTCCCCTCCCTCCCCCCACCCAGACTCCTCACCACCATCTCACACCCATTCACAACTACCCATCGATAAGCCTTTCTCATTATATGTAACCCCCCTATGCAGCCTTTACTTTGGTAATGCGTTGTTTTCCGACCACGACCATAAGCTATAGGGTAGTTTTTGTCATGTTCTGAAAAATCCCAAAGGGTCCATTAATAGATTCCTTAAAGAACATTACAGTATAAATTAAACTTGCATGATTCAGATGGAGCATGCACATTTATGAGACTTTTCATTTTACTTCCATTATCAAATTGTGCACAATCTTTTCATATGCACTCTTGTTGAGGCACCAGCTACTACTAAACAAGAGTTCATGTGTATGAGTCTATAATTGACTGATGAAATTTGTTGGGAAAAAAAACTATTGCTCACTTAAAATTCAGAGTAAGGGGCCAATTTATCATAGTGAGAGCGGACATGATACGATGTAGCGTATCATGTCCGCCGCACATCGATAAATGCCGACAGCATATGCTGTCGGCATTCATCATTACACAAGCTACTCCATAACTTGACCGCCTGCTCTGAGGCAGCAGACAGAAATCAACCTGATCGAATATGATCAGGTTGATTGACACCCCCTGATCGAATATGATCGGGTCGATTGACACCCCCTGCTAGTGGCCGATTGGCAGCGAATCTGCAGGGGGTGTCAATCGACCCGATCATATTCGATCAGGGGTGTCAATCAACCTGATCATATTCGATCA